>NC_090648.1:344662053-344832917 GCF_040937935.1 Hyperolius riggenbachi | reverse complement strand
CCTGTCACTATGTGACTGGGGGGAGGGGACACCTGTCACTATGTGACTGGGGGAGGGACACCTGTCACTATGTGACTGGGGGAGGGGACACCTGTCACTATGTGACTGGGGAGGGGACACCTGTCACTATGTGACTGGGGGACTGGGGGGGGGGGGGGGACACTGTCACTATGCTGACTGGGGGGGGGGGACCTGTCACTATGTGACTGGGGGTGGCACCTGTTACTACCTCATCCGGCCACACCACAGCATCACCGCCAGCCCGGCCACAGCAGCACAGCAAGGCCTTTCAGCCCACACATCATCACCAATCTGGCCGAAAACACTATTGCCAGGCCAGCCAGGCACAGACAGCCAGTAGAGGAGAATACAGAAGCCAGGTAAGAGGTGTCTACCATATTAAAGGGGGCATTCTGCTATTTATTGTGAAATGCTCTCTATGTGCCTCATAACTGCTGAATTTGTTGTGTTGGGGGCCTCATGATTGCTGAATTTGTCTTGTTGGGGGCCTCATTTGTTGGGGGCATCACGATTGCTGAATTTGCCTTGTTGGGGGGCCTCAAGATTTCTGGTTTTGTTGGAGCCTCATGATTTGTTGGGGGCCTCATGATTGCTGAATTTGTCTTGTTGGGGGCCTCATGATTGCTGAATGTGCCTTGTTGGGGGCCTCATGATTGCTGAATTTGTCTTGTTGGGGGCCTCATGATCGCTGAATTTGTCTTGTTGGGGTCACCTGATTGCGAACTGCGAGACTATGGAAAAGCTGAATCATCATCATGACAATAGCATTAACCCTTTTTTAGCTTTTTAAAACGGAAAATAAAACTGGGAGGTTCTAAAAAAAAAATACATTTTTCAGGAGTAGGATGGATGAAATTGTTTATCTTCAGAGTTTATTTTCAACTTGGATTTTCCATAATGTTCATGTATGAGTTAAAATGTTTGTATGTAGTTTCAATTGCTGTTGCCACTTGCGAGAGATAAGTGACTTTTGGGTTGCAGTTTGGGCACTCGGCCCTCCAAAAGGTTCGCCACCACTGTCCTAATCTAATGTCCCACATTGCTAAGTTCGTGTAAATTTGCTCCACCCATGGCCACACCCACATTCTGGTCATGGCCACACCCATTTTTCGGCGCGGCGTACGCTCAACGGAACCCTTGTTTTTCACCACAGTCTGGAATTGCATGTTGTGGGGATCTGCTGCCAATTGCACTGCATTTTGTGGCGAGTGCTGCCAATCTAATTGTCCTTTAATTGCAATTTTTTTTCCTGGGGGGGGGGGGGGGGGTTGCGGCTCTAGCAAGAACCTTCGGCCCTCCACCATGGGGTCTAAAAAAAGAATGGCCCTCCATGCCCATGAAGTTGGACAGCACTGGTATAGGGAATACATCGAGAGTCTGATATATAAAGCCCTATTGGCAAGCTAAAACATAACTTTTAAGCCACGTCAAAAACGTGGGCTGCAACTTATAGAACGTACGTAACAGCAAAGAGCAGCCAATCCTCACTTAATATAACAAGGGTAGTGAAGGGGCACAAAGAGGTTTAATTGCAGCATGTCTCTAGGCAGCAGTCAAGCAGGCTTTGTCTGTGCTACGCTGAAAATAATGGCCTCCTCCGAGTATCCTACTAATATAATAAATGGGAAAGTTCGGATGTTTGGATGTTTGTTACTCGATCACGCAAAAACGGCTGAACGGATTTGAATGAAATTTGGCAACACACATAGTACATTACCTGGAATAAAGTATAGGATACTTTTTATTCCCATAACCAAAAAGAGACAAATACAAATTTCACTGGAAAATGTAAACTGCAGCCATACACTGTTACACTGGAGGTGTGTTAGCTTCTAAGGGTAGAATGGTTAATTTGCATATATTCAGCAGTGATGCACTGGGAGACATCTCAAGCTCACTCCAACCTGAATTATCGCAAATTATTTCTGTTTTAAGAAAGCAAACGTTTGGTTTTTCTTAACATCTTAGTAAGTGGGCTTTTAGGACCAATGTAGTCCCTTACACACTCCAATGCGTTCTGGGTCACCATGAGCGTGCTGGTTAGTCTGTACCTCTCAGTGTTACAAGCCCTACTGCATAGAGCCAAATTAATCCATGCCATGCACTGATGAGGATCAAACAATCCAAAACAGTCTGTATGCATGTTGGATTATTATGGCTCTGTACAATTTAACAAGCTGACAAATCATTGCATTCCAGCAGTTCTGGGGAGGTGTTAGCTTCTAAGGGCCCATTCACACTTGTGCGGGAATCGAGCGATTCCCGCTCACGGCAAACCGCTAGCGGTTCTGCAAGAACCGCTACACAATGTAGCGAGTGGCAGTGTTCTCACTGCCGCGGTTGTGGTTAGCGATAACCGCAACTGCGCTGCATGCAGCGGTTTGCCGGCGACGAGGCGTTCCGCGATTAGCGATCGTGATTAGCGTGCACAGCACACTAATCGCGATCGCTCCAAAACCGCCGCAGTGTCCAGTGATTTTTCCGCGCTAATCGCAGGAAAATCACTCCCGCAAAACGCCGGCGGTAATCGCCGGCGTTTCTGCGGTTCTAAGTGTGAATGGGCCCTAAGGGCTCTTTCACACTACAGGCAGCGGTGTTGAAAGGCTAAAACGCTGCGTTTTGGCTGCAGGCGTTTTCAAGGCGTTTTAACGCCTATACATTACAATCAATTGTAATGAGAAACGCCGCGGTAGGGCCCAGAAAAAGCGCCTGGGAGCGTTATAAACGCAACGCTCCAAAACGCGGCGTTTTAGTGTGAATGGTAAAATGAAAGTCTATGGGACTTTTTTACCTAGGAAAACGCCAACTTCGGCCGTGGCGTTAAAACCGCCGAAAAAGCCCTCTGGGTGTGAAAGGGCCCCTAAGGGTAACATGGTTAATTTGCATATTTTCAGCAGTGATGCACTGGGAGACATATCAAGCTCAATCCAACCTGAATTATCGCAAATTCTTTCTGTTTTAAGAAGCAAACTTTTGTTTTTCTTACTCTGTTAATGGTAGGGTTCTTCAAACTTTGCACAGTTGGTAGTTGGGTGGACTGGGATTATTATTCAGGAAAAGTGGTTGGAGCCTATAAAAGCCAATCAAAATTCACCTATTGATTTCAAGGGGAATATTTACATTTCTGCTATTCTTGCACTGTTAATGGCACAAGCCTCAAACCTTGTATAGTTGATCATTGGGTGACTGGGGTTCAATTTCAGAAAGGGGGTGGAGCCACCAAATAGCCAATCAGATTTGTTTCATTCCAATGCAAATTGATTGTTGCCAAACACCGCAAAGCTCACAAACTTGGTAATTGAGTAATTGATTAATTGTGTGTTAGGTTAGGAAAGTGGGCACAGCCAACACCAGCCAAATACATAAGCGGGGAACGCAGGGTCATAAGTGGGCGGAGACAAAATACAAATTTTACTGGGAAAATGTAAACAGCAGCCATTCTTACACTGTTAATGGTAGGGTTCTCAACCTTTGCACAGTTGGTTACTTGGTGACTGGGGTTAATATTCAGAAAAGTGGGTGGAGCCTACAAAAAACAATCAAAAACTACCTATTGATTTTTCAGGGGAATATTTCATTGCTGCCATTCTTGCACTGTTAATGGCACAAGCCTCCAACCTGGTACAGTTGATCATTGCGTGACTGGGGTTTAAATTTATATAAGGGGGTGGGAGCCCCAAACAGCCAATCTGATTTGTTCATTTTAATGCAGGTTATTGATGCCAAAGACCGCAAAGCTCACAAACTTGGTCATTGAGTAATTGAGTAAATTGTGTGTTAGGGTTAGGAAAAGTGGGGCGCAGCCAACACCAGCCAAATACATAATCAGGCAATGCTGGGGTCATCAGTAGGTGGCGACAAATACAAATTTCACTGAGAATATGTAAACTGCAGCAATTCTTACACTATTAATTGTAGGGTTCTCAAACTTTGCACAGTTTGGTCACTGGGTGACTGAGATTAATATTCAGAAAAGTGGGTGGAGCCTACAAAAGCCAATCAAAATCCACCTATTAATCTTTAAGGGAATATTTTAATTGATGCCATTCTTGCACTGTTAATGGCACAAGCCTCTTGCACTGTTAATCACCTGTACCTGGTACAGTTGGCCATTGGGGTGAATTGGGGTTCAAATTCAGAAAAAAGGGTGGAGCCACAGCCAATCAGATTTATTTTATTTCAATGCAAATTATTGATGCCAAAGACCGCAAAGCTCACAAACTTAGTCATTAAGTAATTTTGTGTTAGGGTTAGAGAAAGTGGGCGGAGCCAGCACCAGCCAAATACATACCTGGGCAATGGCGAGGTCTTCCAGTGGGCGGAGACAAACACAAATTTCACTGGGAAAATGTAAACTGCAGCCATTCTTACACTATTAATTGTAGGGTTCTAAACTTGCACAGTTGGTCACTGGGTGACTGGGATTAATATTCAGAAAAGTGGGTGGAGCCTACAAAAGCTAATCAAAATTCACCTATTGATTTTCAAAGGAGTGTAGTCAGAGCCAATTAGATTTTTTTCATTTCAATGCCAATTATTGATGCCAAAGACCGCAAGCTCACAAACTAGGTCATCATTCAGTAATTGTGTGTTAGGATTAGAAAAAGTGTACAGAGCTAACACTAGCCAATTACATACCCGGGCAACGCCGGGCGACCAGCTAGTATATAATAATCCCGAACATTTGCATAGCCCTTTTCTCCTGACGGACTTAAAGCGCTCAAGAGCTGCGGCCACGCTCAAGCGGCCACCCTGCAGTGTTCGGGAGTCTTGCCTTGAAATTCTTACTGAATAGGTACTGACCCCAGCCGGATTCAAACCTGGTCTCCCATGTCAAAGGTGGTGCCCTTAACCAGTACACTATCCAGCCACTGCTATATACGCCCCCACGCAGCTGCAGATTTTATCAAAGAAGGCTCCCTTATTATCCTGGATGTTCTGGGTAATCTAGGAACTGTCTAGGTCATATAGATAGTGCTTAGGCTAGTTCACGGGTCGCATGGAGGTGTATGGTCACATGGAGGAGGGGGGCAGGTGCCAAATAGTTCTAGGATGTTTGAAAACTCAGACTTCAACTAAATCTGAAATGCCGGAAAGGGGTTGCACTTCATATGATTCCTGCAAGCAAATGACAGGTGTGCCTTACACCTCTCCAAATACAACTAAGACCAGCCTCTACTCTTGGGCTCGTGGAAAATTTGTCCTTGCCTTTTTCTGTTGGCAAATAATAAGGAATACCTCATTATCAGTTATCGGTATTCCTCCCCCCCCCCCCCCCCCCCCCCCCCCCCCCCCCCCCCCCCCCCCCCCCCCCCCCGCCTTCCTATTCCACCCATCAAAAAAAGCTTTCGGTTGGTGGGCTCTGATCGCTGGTGTGATTTTTATTTTATTTTTCGGTTTGTTTTTTTTTCCTTTTTTTTTTAATGTATTTTTATCTCTCCCCTTCCTCCCCCCAGCAGCCAATCAGGGCGATCCTCTCTTAGGCATCAACTTATGAGAGGGGATTGCGATTGGAGCCCCACTAGGGGACAGCCGAGTGACATGGCTGTCCCCAGTATAGCACTGCAGTGGATCGCAGTGCTGTACAATGTAAATAAACGGCAGTTTCACCGTCTAACAGTCGGCTAGTGGCTGGTAGACTGATGATGGAGCGGAGCTCAGTCACTCGTGGGGATGCGCACGATCCCCTGTAAAACCCCGTCCCAGGACTTGACGCCTTTTGGCGTTAGGCGGTCCTGGGGCTGCCACCTTACCAAAGCCTATCGGCGTTAGGGAAGGGGTTAAACCTTATACAAACTGTGATGATATATTGGGGTGAGGATGATATGTACGGTAATATGCAGAATATCGCCGCCGTATGGTATCGCACAGAAGCGTATTTTTCATTTTTCTGGCTGTGTTACATGGGTATGTCAGCCAGTCTGGCTTTGAAGGTATTGGCAGCTAGCTTCATGGACTGTTAATGTGATTGTGTGTGTGTGTGTGTGTGTGTGTGTGTCAATAGACCTACATTTGCATTGAATTTCTCGGGAAGCAGGGAGCTTGGACATCAGCATACAGTTCCTCTGGACAGCCAGGAACAGGTAATTAGGTTTCCCTTTTGTCTGGCATCCTGCAAATATGGTGCATTGCTTTGATCTTTTTGTATTAAGGTAAACAGCTGCCTGTGGGTCAAAACACTATCAGACTAACGGAGTCTGCCAAGTTCAAAGTGGACAGGAAAAGCCTTGAATTTCGCATGTCACAGCTAGCCCAGGTGTGACAAGGGGCTCGGCAGACCGTGATTTCACAAACGGGGAAATTGCGTTAGATTGTGGGACTTGTACCCTCAGGCCCCAAATGGGCCTATAGGAACCTGCACAGGTCCTTCACAACTGGTAGCTCTCTGGAGACAGCAAAAACGCTAGGGCTGCCCGACTACTGGTCGAAAGCGGCGTTCTCCTGCCAATGACGTTCAAACAACGCTGGTAACGTTTATTTTTCCCTGTTTATTTTGGTAAGCAAATAGCCTTGTGTGTATCTTTGTAACTTTTATTTTGTAACTTTTACTGTTTTTGTAAATCTTTTGTATATATTATTTTCTGCATTGTTCCACTTTTTTCCTAGAATATTAAATCGTTATTTAATAAGTTTGACTCCTGCTGTACTAAACTAACACTCATAGCCTAGAAGAGACTGAAGTGTAACTGTGTATAAGTCCATGCCTAGTTGTATGACTGAGCAACACTACCGTATAAGATTGTAGTTGCATTGTGTGTATGGGGCACTTCTGCGCTCGACAGCAGAGTGGGAAGTTTAACAGTATTGTTCGGAACGACTGTTAGTAGTTTTGCTTCACTACAGTGTAAGATTGCAACAGTGTGTGCGTGGCGTTCTTGTATTCGGCCTAAAGCACAAAGCTGACCCGAGTACGAAAACGCGGATTGCGTGCTGAGCACTCGACAGCAGAGTGGACGTGTCTAGCAACAGCTAGTGGTGGCAGTGAGAAGTCTTTGAGGGGTCCCAGCCTTGTTTTAGCTTGAATTAGGCGGCTCCCCGCTTGATCTGGTCAAACCCGCAGTCGGGAACCGTATATGCAGGCGTGCCGCGGGTCGGTTCCTGACACAAACATTTATATTTAATGACCATTGAAGTAACCATTGAAGTACTTAAGTTCATGTCTCCACAAGAGACCTCACTGTGATACTTGTTCTCTCTCATCAGTGTTACTGGCGAGCTTATGCTGTTGGAGATGTGGAGAAAATGGCTCTGGTTAAATTAGCAAAGTGAGTATAGTTCATCTTTTTGACTCATGAGGATAATATTGTGCACAGACCTGACATGCGAGCTACTCTGCCCCATGTGTCCTCCTCTGCCCCTGTGTATACGTAGGAGAAGCAGCAGTTTGGCTCCTCCTAATCAAGGCTCCGTTGGCAAACCACAGACATCACCTCTCCTACATGGCTCAGTCAGAGCTGCTCAAACAGCAGAAGCTGGCACTAGGGGACCCGTGCAGAAGAGAAGAGGTCTGTGTTTGCTGGTGGAGCCATTGATTGGGTGAGCCAAGCTGCCGCAGGACACACCGGGGGGGGGGGGGCTCTGTCCAGGGTCTCTGGCTTTAAGTATTAGAGGCAGAGGATCAGCAGGACAGCCAGGCAATGTACATTATTTAAAAGGAAATAAACATGTCAGCCTCAATATCACTCACCTCGGGTTCCCTTTAACCCCCTTGGCGGTATGAAAAATACCGCCAGGGGGCAGCGCAGCAGTTTTTAAAAAAAAAAAAAAAATGTTTAAATCATGTAGCGAGCCCAGGGCTCGCTACATGATAGCCGCTGCTCAGCGGCATCCCCCCAGCCCCGCCGATCGCCTCCGGCGATAGGCGATCAGGAAATCCCGTTCAAAGAACGGGATTTCCTGGAGGGCTTCCTCCGTCGCCATGGTGACGGGGCGGAATGACGTCAGCGACGTCGGGACGTCATTGGGAGACCCGATCCACCCCTTGGCGCTGCCTGGCACTGATTGGCCAGGCAGCGCAGGGGTCTGGGGGGGGGGGGGGGGGGCGCGCGCCGCACCGGATAGCGGCGATCGGGCGCGCGGCGGCGGCGGCGATCGGGGTGCTGGCGCAACTAGCAAAGTGCTAGCTGCGTCCAGCAAAAAAAAAATTATGTAAATCGGCCCAGCAGGGCCTGAGCGGCACCCTCCGGCGGCTTACCCCGTGTCACACACTGGGTTACCGCCAAGGAGGTTAAGGAAAATTAGGCTGTGACTGCTGCCCATTTTACAGTACAGTAGATATTGTTACTTTAATATAGTGAACCTCTGTCTATTGTAAACTCTGTCCCAAGGTCCTGGCAAATGGACCTGTATAAATATACAATGCATGACTAATTCTTATACAGTATAGTAAACTTCTGATATAGTAAACTACTTGGTCAGGTCCCTTGAAGTTTACTGTGAAGGGATACTACTGTATAATTTAAATGCAGCCTAAGGCAGGTGTCACAACTATAGTGATATATAACTTCTTAAAAGGAAAATGCTATGCAGGATATATAAAAATGTAATGAGTTGCATGCTGCATGGCATCTCTTCCCAGGAATAGCTTAGCAGCACCCTTCTTGGCTTCAGTAAGAGAGCCCAGTAAATGGAGCCATTGATTGGGTGAGCCAAGCTATCGCAGGACACACAGGGGTAGGGGGGGGGGCATAGAGGACAGAAGGGACACAATAATTGGGGGAGAATATGTACAAGACCCTCCTGGAACATGGACGCACCCGTTTTAGTATATCATTTTTTTCCCCCAGGCTTTTGCCCTCTAAACCTAGGTGCATCTTATATTCCCGGGAGGTCTTATATGCTGTCAAATACGGTAATTGTATCATATAAACGAGTCACTTGTTTCTTGCATACATAATCACCTGGATTTATTCATTGTTGCATCAGTATAGAGCCTTCCAGGGAGGCCGCAAGTGACCGACTCTGCCGAGACCTCTGGTGCCTTGGCCAGCGATCCGCCGGGGGATAGACTTGACTGTGCTCACACTGCCCACCGTGTGACGTCACTCCCTACAGTGTCAGCCCCTCATTGTTGCTCGAGGGAGTGAGTACTGGTCCCTCGCTGGCGACATTCCTTGTACATGTGTACGCGGCTTCAGAGTCCCAGGCAGAGCTGAAGGACATCTGTATAACACTAGGCTGTAGAAGCATGTGGGATATGTGGAATGTAGAGATAAGAGGTGCTTGGTACTAGTAATACTGGATCCTTCTATATAAACTTTGTTTATAAGGGGACCTGTCTTGTGAGAAAGTTTGACAAAACAGAAATTATTTGTGAGACTTGCAAGTAAGCATCCTACCCAACTGTTTCTTTCTTTATAAGGCTTCATGAACAACTCAATGAATCGGAACAGGCTGCCCAGTGTTACATTAAATACATCCAGGACATCAATTCTTCTGGGGTGAGTGATAACCGATACTTCCCTGCTTTCTCAACGTTCTACATGGTTTATTCATTCATATTCTCTCTCCAGGATTTAATAGAACACCAAGAAGTCAGCACTGCATTCCGCTATCTGGCTCAGTATTACTTCAAATGCAAACTCTGGGATGAGGCCTCCGCATGTGCTCAGAAATGCTTCAATTATAATGATGTAAGTAGGAAATCATGACTAAGATGAAAGTAGGAGTGCTAGTCTTAATTATGCATAAATAACTATTTCTGTGTATGTATCTGAGCCTGTTATAAGAAAGTGTCAATCTGATCACAACTATCCACCCTCTTTGTTTTCCAACTTTAACCATTTCTGCCGCCCGGACGTGAAGCTCACGTCCAGGCGGCTGCTCTGCTGCGGTGCCCCGCTTTGTGCTGTCCCCCGGTAGCCCTGGGATCAGTGAACGGGAACATGGTTCCCGATCACCAATCCGTGTCCCTAGCAGAAAAACCGAAGCGCTCTTACAAGAGGCTTCACTCTTTCTGCACGTAAAATTTTCCGCGTCCCCCTTGTGCTTCCGGTTAGCAAGAAGCACAAGGAGGAAAAAAAAAAACTTAGAGGAGCTGTCAGCCATACTATGCCAGGATAAACACACACACATATAAGTAGATAAATACTAGCTCTACTTACATGACAGATGTATTGCACTGTCCACGATTTCATTTCAGTGAATTTTATAAAACAAAAATACGGAAATGCAGAGAATTCTGTTCCCTGGCAGGGGCCATCTTTAGTCCCTCCAGCGAAGCCAATGCTGAGGTCATTTCCTCCCTTACCCCCCTTCCCTCCTACCTACAGCAATTGCCAGCGCTATATTACTGACACCCCTGCATCCATGAGAACCCCCCAGCCCTGCTACTATATCAGTAGTGATTCCCCCTGTATTTACCCTCAGCCCTGCAGCGTCCATCTCATCTCCCAGCATAACAGCACTTAGCAGGGAAGAATATATGCAGCCCCAGCACCAGAGGAGAATCTGTGTGCGCTGCGTGTATTCTTCCCCGCTGGGCTCTGTGGTGCTGCAGGTGGGGATGTTGCGGGGTGGAGGGATAATGCAGGGGGAGTCCCTTTGTAAATGGTGGCGGGGCCGGGGTCCCCATGGATGCGGAGATGCCCGCTGCCCCCTGAATAAAGTTACGGAGATGCCGACAGAGTGCAGGGAGGGGGCTGACAGTGCAGACGCGAGGCTGCCAATGAGAGAGGGACAGGCTTGAGTGACACAGGCTGCAGCCAATCAGACTGAACTAGCTGTGTCTGGGCAGAAAAGCAAAGGAGAACTCTTCCCCCCCCCCCCCCCCCCCGCCCCAGCCTGCACTGCATCTTCGGTTATGCGGCCTCTTACTGCGGCTTTAGAGATGGGGACGAGGATTTATCTACAATTTAAAAAAAAAGTAAGATTTGTTTTTAAGTTAGGCATTGCCTTTTTAGTATCCATTTTATCTATATTACCGATAGAAATAGGGAATAGATTTTTGTTTTTAAGCCTAACAGTTACTCTTTAAGGTGGCCATCTTGTGGCCAAATAGTAAAACTACATCTACATATTTTTTTACATTACAATTTACACATATAATAACATTCAAAATTAACTGTTTATTTCCCACACCAAAATATTACCCAAATAAAATTTTTAATGGAAAAAAAAATTACAATTAAAAAAAAAAAAGTTACCTAAGGGTCTGAACTTTTTAAAATATGCATTTGAAGGGGGTATACTACGAACATTTTTTAAATTATAAGCTTGTAAATCGTGATAGACGCAAAACGGAAAAAATGCACCTTTATTTCCAAATACAATATTGGCGCCATACATTGCGATAGGGACAAAATTTAACCACTTTACCTCCAGCGGTACGAATTTCTCCGCCCCTTTTTTCCCCCCTAAAAAACCGGGGACGGAGAAATCCGTACCTTCCGCGCTACCGCCGCTGTCCGCGCTCCCGCCACTCGTGCGCGCGCACGCGCCGCTCGTGCACGCCGCCGCCCGCTCGCCCGGAGATCAATGAACGGGAAAATCCATTCCCGTTCGTTGATTTAGCCCCCGCAATGATCTGCTGCTTCTTTCAGAAACAGCGAGATCATTGTGAGTCTCCCAGCCTCCTACTGCTTCCTGTAAGCGTCCTTACGGACGCTTACAGGTCGCATGTAAACAAACACTCTGTGGCCATCTTGTGGCCAAATAGTAAACTACACCCTAAAAGCATTTTACATATTCAAACATTACATTTACACAATACATTAACTCATTACCTCCCACACTCCCCAATTTTTTTTTTTTTGTAATTAAAAAAAAAAAAAAAATACAATAAAAAAAAACATAAATAGTTAGCTTAGGGACTGAACTTTTTAAATATTTATGTCAAGAGGGTATAACACTGTTACTTTATAAACTGCGGGCTTGTAATTAGGGATGGATGCAAAACTGAAAAAAATGCACCTTTATTTCCAAATAAAATATTGTCGCCAAACATTGTTATAGGGACATAATTTAAATGGTTTTATAACCGGGACAAATGGGTTAATACATTTCATGGGTTTTAATTACAGTAGCATGCATTATTTAAAAACTATAATGGCCGAAAACTGAAAAATAATAATTTTTTCCCACATTTTTTCCCATTTCCCCATTAAAACACATTTAGAATTAAATAATTCTTGGCATAATGTCCTACCTAAAGAAAGCCTAATTGGTGGCGAAAAAAACAAGATATAGTTCATTTCATTGGGATAAGTAATAATAAAGTTATAGACGAATGAATGGTAGGAGCGCTGAAAGGTGAAAATTGCTCTGGTGGTCAGGGGGTAAAACCCCTCAGTGGTGAAGTGGTTAAATGGTGTCATAACAGAGACAAACGGGCAAATAAAATACATAGGTTTTAATTATGGTAGCGTGGATTATTTTAAAGCTATAATGGCCAAAAACTGAGAAATGAATTTTTTCCATTTTTTTTCTTATGAATCCTGTTGAAATGCATTTATAAAAAAAAATAATTCTTAGCAAAATGTACCACCCAGTGTTCTCCCCAGAATTTTTTCCCAGCCGGGTGGCATGAAAAAATAGCCGGGTGGGAAATTAAAGCGGTTTAACACCCAGCATTACAACTTTGCTTTAAAAGATTGCTTACAGCTTACAAACTATTATGCCAGATTTTTTTTAAGCAGAAATTCACTGAATGGGTTAAACATGACATTTTAGTGTTGGATTTAACTAGGAATCCGCATCCGTTCTTATCTTTTAGTTACAAATGTATCTTTATTTGGAATACAAATAGACCTTTGAAAAGCCTGCCGGGGAAGCCCTCTTTGTTCTCTCAGAGCAGTGTTTGTTTGTTACATTGTAGATAGATACATTTGTAACTAAACAAGCAAGCACGGAGGAGGATTTCTAGCTAAATGCAGCGCTAAAATGTCATGTTTAATCTATTCAGTGAATTTCTGCTAAAAAAAAAAATCTGGCATAATAGTTTATAAGCTGTAAGCAATCTTTTAAAGCAAAGTTGAAATGCTGGGTGTTAGACCACTTTAAGGTCACGATGGGTGGGGAAGAAGGGTGACTACTAGTAGGTGAGCATGGACAGGGAGGATCATGCTGGGTGCTGATTGCTGGGAAGAAGAGTAGGTGGAGCACACTGGTTGTTACCTGGTGAGGTAGTCATGCTAGGCACTGCCGATAGGGGTAGAGGATTAAGGTGCGTACACACGCACTACAGCAGCCAACGACTGGTCTGTCGGCACCTCCCGCTGGGCGGGTATTCAGTAGACTGTAGTGCGTGTGTACACACTGTCGGCAAACTGATAAGGCTGTTTCTGAACGATCCGCCGGGCGGATCGTTTAGGAACAGCCTTATCAGTCCGCCGACAGTGCGTACACACGCACTATAGTCTGCTGAAAACCCACCCTGCGGGAGGGTCTGACGGACCCGTCGTTTGCTTCTGTAGTGCGTGTACGCACCTTTACACTAAATTATGCTAATGGAGAAAGAGGCATCTTGCACTGGGTGGTGTGGTTTTGATGGGCAATCCAATTAAGTGCTGCCAAAGCCAGATTAATACCAGAAAGGGGCTGTAGACAGGGTGGCTAGTTTAGGTCCAAAACCACACATCCCCACAGTCTGTTTTATCTCTTTCAAAAAGTCTCACAGTAGTTTTGGCTGACATAGTGGTAGTAATAAACCCAGTGTAGACATGCTTGTTGTTTGTCTATGCTAAACGGCATGCACTACAAAGGAAAATAAAAGTGTTTGGGGGTTTCTGCTGTGGCTTCTCCCCTTAAACAAAATCAAGCACTGGTAAGCAGGCATACATACTGTATATAGGAAATACAGTATATAGAGGACAGTGGGGGGTTGAGTAGAAAAAGTGAATGCAAACTGAAGGGAAGATGAATAGGTGTGAGTGTCTGGGAGGGAGATAGATTGTCTTTGAGGGACAGAGAGAGTGTGTGAAAAAGCACTGGGAAAGGGGAAAGAAAAAAGAGGGAGTGTGTGAGAGCTAGAGGGAGACTGAGAAACACTGAAACAGACTAATGCAGAAAAGAAAATGTATCACACTGCAGGAAGTCTGCAGACTGATGTCCAGGACATCTAGCTATGCAACGTCTCCGGGCAGACCAGTGGGGGAAGGGAAGCATTTGTAGCTGTAAAGTTTTCTAATACCTGTCTGGAGACGGCAGCTGACAGTCACCACAGGGATTCCGTTGCTGGGGGACCATTACTGCTATCAGATAACCATCTGCCCTGCTATTGCTCTCCCCGGCATGAACCAGCGCTGCCCAAACTCTTCTCTATGTGCTCTGATCCACTCTTCTCTATGTGCTCTGATCGGGTGAGGCTGGAGCACATGCTGGGAAATTTCCTGCATGATGGGAAGATAGGAGGCCGAGGAGAGCCCGTCCTCTGCACTACTCAGGCAGATCAGTGACTCACCAGAGGGAACACAGCAAGCCCACGTGTTTTGAACTCTCTCTGTGTGCCCCGACTCCTTCAAAGATCCCGCGGTCTGGCTTGTAATGTCAGGAGCTGAGGGCGGAGATTGTGTCAGAGTGACAGCGGGCCAGCTCCAATTCCACAGCCACTGCACACACAGGTGTGTGTGTGTGTGTGTGTGTGTGTGTGTGTGTGTGTGTGTGTGTGTGTGTGTGTGTGTGTGCCCAGTTAAATGGCTCTGGGGAGAACACTGGTACCACCCAAAGAAAGCCTAATTAGTGGCGGAAAAAACAAGATATAGATCAATAAATTAAGTAGTGATAAAGTTATTAGCGAATTAATGGGAGGTGAAAATTGCTCTGATGCAGAAGGTGAAAAATCCCCGCGGGCTGAAATGGTTGATTGCCCTATATATAAAGTAACAATTTTTGTTATGAGGTGGTGGATCAGTGCTTCCATCACCTGCCATAAGTTGTGCATGAATGTAGCCTTGGATCAGTAGGGGTAAATGGCTGCTCACCATAGGGAAGAGGCCCACTTTGGCATCTACTCTGGATGCTCAGGCAACATGTTGGGGCAACAGTCTTCAGCAGATTCACAGTGATCAAATGTGCCGAAGAATCTCTCATAGTGTGTGGGCACCTTCAAAAGGAACCTGAGGTGTGATAATTATGGAAGCTGCCATATTAATTTACATTTAAACTATACCAGTTGCCTGGCAGCCCTGCTGGTCTTTCTGGTCAGGGTCTAAATCACACACCTGAAACAAGCATGCAGCTTGTCAGAAATCTGATCTGCATGCTTGTTCAGGGTCTGTGGCTTTAAAGTGGATCCGAGATGAACTTTTACTCATTGCATAATTGTGTTCCTTTCCTATTGTTTATAGGGCATTCCTCAAGCCAAATACTTTTTTTGTCTTTGTTTTAATACTCTAAAATTCCCTATAAACTAAACAAGTCTCGCCCACAGCATTTCAGAGAGCCTTGGCATTTTCAGACAGTAGCAAGGGCTCATGGGAGCTCAGTCTGGGCAGAAGGGGGAGGTATTACTAGCCAGAGATTTCAGAGGCAGAGGGGGGGGATTAGGTTTTTTTCACAGGCTGCAGATGAAGATAAGCTTGCTGTGTGTAATCTTTACAAACAACATGGCTGCTGTCATTGTATCACAGGAAGAAATAATCTTATTCTATTGAAGCTGTTTGCAGCTAGATTTGCTGTGTAAACTATCTAAACTTTAGATAAGATATATAGACAAGTTACTTGTCATAGTTAGTTTTTCATCTCGGATCCGCTTTAAGTATGAGAGGCAGAGGATCGGCAGGACAGCCGGGCAATGTACATTATTTAAAAGGAAATAAACATGTCAGCCTCCATATCACTCTCACCTCGGGTTCCCTTTAAGGAAAATTAGGCTTTGACTGGTGCCCATTTTTCCCCACAAAGGATAGAGTACAGTAGACTATTGTTACTTTGATATAGTGAACCTCTGGCTATAGTAAACTCTGTCCCAAGGTCCTGTATAAATATACAATGTGTGACTAATTCAACTTCTGATATAGTAAACTACTTGGTCAGGTCTTTCAAAGAGATTTGACCAGCGCTGCACAATATTCTTTATGTCACTCCCACCACCAACACCACGTGGAGAGCGACTCACCGATTTTGTTGGACCACAGATTATAATGGTCTAATGCGCATGCGGGGCATTCAGGCTCCCCTCGCCTACACTGTACTCCGCCCTTGCTGCAGCCACCATCAATCGTTACGTTTTCCAAGCCAACGTCTCCAACATATACAAATTTTCCTCAAGATAAAAGCATTGAACACTCTCATAGCGCAACACTGTATAAAATTGCATGTATTTATTCCTTTCTATGCACTTACAGATTCGCAGTAGGTTTGGCACATTGAGTTTTTCCCACGGGCTCTCCCCCGCTCAGCCTCCCGGTATGGCTGAATGGAATCCTCAATCCAATTCGTATGGGTCAGCTCTGGCCTCCCACCGTCTATCTGGAAGTGCGGAAGACGCCGTCTGCAGGTCCGCCCGATCGATTTCGTCACAGCACGTGACTCATCAGGGGCTCGGACCTGCTACGGCGTGTGTAGCTCTAAAAGCCTCCATTCTGATAGCCCATTGGTTGGGAGTGACTCTGTCACCTCCCTTCAACAAAACTTTATTAAAAATTTGCTCTCCAGCGTGGTTACGTGTTAAATAGTGCTGAAACCACGTCTGGAGTTTAAACTTCTGCATGATATTTCAAACTTATGTTAAAAAGAGGATAATTGTCCTCTACAAGTAAAAGAATAATACTGATAGTGGGCACCTTCCAGGTTTTTAATTTACAAGTCAGTCACCCCGTGAAACTCCGTGGGTGAGAGCCCATGTTTACAACCCAATTATCATATTACATTAAAACATATGTTTTATTAAAACTAATAGGTTACATATCAAAAAATCACCGAGGTAATCCTGTTAGAAGCACATGTGGAAAAATTCATTAGCTTTAGACAACCTTTCAATCTTATGCGACTTCTGGGTATATACTGCCCTCAAGTGGATGAAAAAATTTACTACATGTCAGGTAGATTATATCAGAGTATGGGGATTTCACTCTTTATTTATTAATCCTGTACTCATTCCTTATCATAGTTATAATGTTGTTACTATGTGTTAAGTATGGTATCTCAGTTTTTATCAGGGTGGGCTTCCTCCCATGTATTTTCCGCGCAGCTGCTGCAGCGAGTTTTTTCCCTTTTCTATCCCTGTTCAATAAAACATTTCAGATCAATGTCTATATTAAACCCCTTAGGGGTCAAGGTTTCAAGTTCATATATCCACTGTGTTTCCTTTTGGGATAGCAACCGGATAAAGTTGCCTCCCCTCCAGTGTTTGTTAACCTTTTCCAGTCCACAAAAGGACAAGTGGGCTGGATTCTGTTGATGTTTCCATCTAAAGTGGGAGGACACGCTGTGTCCCTTAACCCCATTTTTTATATTTCTAACATGCTCCCCTATTCTGGCCTGTAGTGACCTCTTTGTCCGTCCTATATATTGTATACCACAGGTGCACCACAATAGGTACACCACACCCTTTGTGTTACATGTGATATTTTGTTTTATTTTCCTCTGTATTCCATTTGAAAAGGATTTTATTTTTGTAATCTTATTGCTTTTAGCTTCCCGGCATCCTACACAGTCTCTACATGGGAAGAAGCCCTCCATCTGCCAGAAAGGGCCCATTGGATTTTTTGGGGGGTCCACACAACTCGGGGCCAGTAGGTTCTTCAAATTTCTGGCTTTTCGGTAAATGAACCTGGGTTTCTCTGGTACTACACTCCTAAGAGCCGGATCTTCCTTAAGCACCTCCCAATGCTTTTTTACTATGTGTTCCATTTTCCTATACTGACCAGTAAAGTTGGTAATGAACGCGATCTCTTGTTGTTCATTCTTGTTTCTGGTGGATTTCTGTAGGTATTTCTCCCTATCTCCTCTTCCCACCTCCATCATACATCTTTGCAGTTCCGTTTCCTCATATCCCTTTACTTTAAATCTCTCTATCATGGTTTGTGCCTGATTCACATAATCTTCCATTTTACTGCAGTTTCTCCTCATACGTATCATTTGCCCCTTCGGGATCCCCCTAATCCACGTGGGGTGGTGATTGCTGCTGACGGGCATGAACCCATTTCTATCGGTCTCCTTAAAAAAGCTCCTGGTGTGTAATTTTCCCTCCTCCTTAAAAATTAAGAGGTCCAAAAAGTGAATATTATTAAGTTCATGATCAACACTAAGTTGAATATTCCTCGTGTTGTCATTTAGGTGAATAAAAAACGTCTCCAGTGAAAAGGTGTCACCCTTCCACCCCACGTGGATTAGGGGGATCCCGAAGGGGCAAATGATACGTATGAGGAGAAACTGCAGTAAAATGGAAGATTATGTGAATCAGGCACAAACCATGATAGAGAGATTTAAAGTAAAGGGATATGAGGAAACGGAACTGCAAAGATGTATGATGGAGGTGGGAAGAGGAGATAGGGAGAAATACCTACAGAAATCCACCAGAAACAAGAATGAACAACAAGAGATCGCGTTCATTACCAACTTTACTGGTCAGTATAGGAAAATGGAACACATAGTAAAAAAGCATTGGGAGGTGCTTAAGGAAGATCCGGCTCTTAGGAGTGTAGTACCAGAGAAACCCAGGTTCATTTACCGAAAAGCCAGAAATTTGAAGAACCTACTGGCCCCGAGTTGTGTGGACCCCCCAAAAAATCCAATGGGCCCTTTCTGGCAGATGGAGGGCTTCTTCCCATGTAGAGACTGTGTAGGATGCCGGGAAGCTAAAAGCAATAAGATTACAAAAATAAAATCCTTTTCAAATGGAATACAGAGGAAAATAAAACAAAATATCACATGTAACACAAAGGGTGTGGTGTACCTATTGTGGTGCACCTGTGGTATACAATATATAGGACGGACAAAGAGGTCACTACAGGCCAGAATAGGGGAGCATGTTAGAAATATAAAAAATGGGGTTAAGGGACACAGCGTGTCCTCCCACTTTAGATGGAAACATCAACAGAATCCAGCCCACTTGTCCTTTTGTGGACTGGAAAAGGTTAACAAACACTGGAGGGGAGGCAACTTTATCCGGTTGCTATCCCAAAAGGAAACACAGTGGATATATGAACTTGAAACCTTGACCCCTAAGGGGTTTAATATAGACATTGATCTGAAATGTTTTATTGAACAGGGATAGAAAAGGGAAAAAACTCGCTGCAGCAGCTGCGCGGAAAATACATGGGAGGAAGCCCACCCTGATAAAAACTGAGATACCATACTTAACACATAGTAACAACATTATAACTATGATAAGGAATGAGTACAGGATTAATAAATAAAGAGTGAAATCCCCATACTCTGATATAATCTACCTGACATGTAGTAAATTTTTTCATCCACTTGAGGGCAGTATATACCCAGAAGTCGCATAAGATTGAAAGGTTGTCTAAAGCTAATGAATTTTTCCACATGTGCTTCTAACAGGATTACCTCGGTGATTTTTTGATATGTAACCTATTAGTTTTAATAAAACATATGTTTTAATGTAATATGATAATTGGGTTGTAAACATGGGCTCTCACCCACGGAGTTTCACGGGGTGACTGACTTGTAAATTAAAAACCTGGAAGGTGCCCACTATCAGTATTATTCTTTTACTTGTAGAGGACAATTATCCTCTTTTTAACATAAGTTTGAAATATCATGCAGAAGTTTAAACTCCAGACGTGGTTTCAGCACTATTTAACACGTAACCACGCTGGAGAGCAAATTTTTAATAAAGTTTTGTTGAAGGGAGGTGACAGAGTCACTCCCAACCAATGGGCTATCAGAATGGAGGCTTTTAGAGCTACACACGCCGTAGCAGGTCCGAGCCCCTGATGAGTCACGTGCTGTGACGAAATCGATCGGGCGGACCTGCAGACGGCGTCTTCCGCACTTCCAGATAGACGGTGGGAGGCCAGAGCTGACCCATACGAATTGGATTGAGGATTCCATTCAGCCATACCGGGAGGCTGAGCGGGGGAGAGCCCGTGGGAAAAACTCAATGTGCCAAACCTACTGCGAATCTGTAAGTGCATAGAAAGGAATAAATACATGCAATTTTATACAGTGTTGCGCTATGAGAGTGTTCAATGCTTTTATCTTGAGGAAAATTTGTATATGTTGGAGACGTTGGCTTGGAAAACGTAACGATTGATGGTGGCTGCAGCAAGGGCGGAGTACAGTGTAGGCGAGGGGAGCCTGAATGCCCCGCATGCGCATTAGACCATTATAATCTGTGGTCCAACAAAATCGGTGAGTCGCTCTCCACGTGGTGTTGGTGGTGGGAGTGACATAAAGAATATTGTGCAGCGCTGGTCAAATCTCTTTGAAATACATGATTGAAAGGACATACTCGCCTAAATTGATTTCAGCGAAGCCTCAAAAAGTCAAAGAGCACTTGGACTTTTTTAACCTATTGTTTAATACCAGGAGAGTGTTTGCATGATATTTAACTGGACTGGTAATTTTCTAGTAATATGAGGCAGATCCAAGTAACTGCCAGAATATTTTAAAGTTATTGTGGTTTATGTATGATAATTTACTGACATTCCATAGGATTTGGATCCAGGTGATCCGTGGATATTTGAGCGCAAGGCTACGAACAGCATTTAGGCTGTAATTGCACATTGATAGTACTTGGTCAGGTCCCTTGAAGTTTACTGTGAAGGGATACTACTGTATAATTTAAATGCAGCCTAAGGCAGGTGTTACAACTATAGTGATATATAACTTATTAAAAGGAAAATGCTATGCAGGATATATAAAAATGTAATGAGCTGCATGCTGCATGGCATCTCTTCCCAGGAATAGCTTAGCTGCACCCCTCTTGCCTTCAGTAAGAGAGCCCAGTAAATAGAAAGCTCCGCCAACAACTCACTGAACTCTTTATGCACTGGGGTGTCACAGCTGTATTTAAATCTTTGTTTTTTGTGTATTTTTTCTCAGACAAGAGAGGAAGGTAAAGCCTTATTGCGACAGATTCTGCAGCTTCGTAATCAGAATGAAAGTCCTTCCACTGATCTGCCTAGCAACGCTCCCTTCCTATTCCCACAGTCCCTCTCAGCAAGTAACACACCTACCAGAAGAGTGTCTCCTCTCAACCTCTCCTCAGTCACACCATAGCACAATCCTCTGTGAGGATCCCTGGTGCTATGCCTGCTATAAGGACAGTGCAATAAAGAGGTGCTGCTTCTATTGAAGCTCAGGCAGTTTCCATTTGAAGCATGTCTATGAAGTAGTCAAATGAAATTATGTTGCCAAACAGATGTAGGACTGGATGGGTTTGTGCTGGTATGGACACTCCTACATGGAGGCTGAGAGGACGACTTATTGCCAGAAGACTGCAGGGGTGATTCATCCAGACAGATGCAGGAGATAAACAGCTGAAACCCCATTGCTCTTGCTTCTGTCTCCATAAATCAGGTTTTCCTGAACTCCTTGCCAATAAACGTTTTATACTGTGACCTAAACAATCTAACTGCTCTGGAATGTTTTGTATTATTTACTTCTTTTTTATTTTATTATTTGGTTAAGGTGGCCACACACCTGTCCATCAGATAGATTCCTCTTTGATCAGAGAGGAATCTATTGCCTGCCCACACACTGCAGACACATTTCCAATAGAGGAAATGGTCCTTGTGCTGCCAAACAACCCCCCCCTCAAATGTATTTAAAGTCGATCTTCAAGGTTTTGTTTTTGTTATAAAGTTTCACTTATTCTGCCTGCCCCCTGCAGACATCCTGTCCCGCGCTGGTCCTCAAGGATCCTCCAGTCCCCCGTCATGGCTCCCTTTCACTTCTGCCTACTAAGTCGACGGCAACTGTGCCTGCACGGCTGGGAGCATCGTGTGCAGTACGTGGTTTTCTCGTACTGTGCCAGTGCAGGAAGCTCCCAGTGGCGGGAGCGAGGACTCAAGTCGGCAGAAGTAAAAGTGAGCCACGGCAGGGGACCAGAGGATGCTTGAGGACCGGGGTGCGACAGGACATCTGCAGGGGGCCGTTAGAAGCCCCTGGTAGGTGAACTAAAAAAACCTTGAAGATAAACTATAAAAACAATACCACTTGGTTGCCAGTCCTAATGATCTCTTTGGCTGTAAGTGTCTGAATCACACACCTGTAACAAGCATACAGCTAATCTTGTCAGAAACATCTGATCTGCATGCTTGTTCAGGGTCTATGACTGAAAGCATTGGAGAGAGGCTCAGCAGGACAGCCAGGCAATGTGCATTGTTTAAAAGGAAATATGGCAGCCTCCATAACCCACTCTGTTCAGGTGTGCTTTAAATGTCCTCATTTGAAGTGATGTGCTTGGAATCTGGTTTTTGGCAACTGGTATTGTTTGAAAGGAAATATACCCACCGTGTACCTTCTCAATAAGCCTGTGATCGCGTATTGCTTGCATGCAGACGGGTGAGCATGTTGGATATTGGTATTAGATTGAACTTTGTGTATTTGTTTCAGTCAAAATCCTTTTTTGTAACTTTATACAGACCGGATAAAGTTCTGTCTAAATACCATTTTAGATTCCATATATGCTGTATACTTTATGGGGTGGAGCAGAGGTAGAATGGAAACTGAGAAAATACACTTAGAGGTTAAATTGCTGTGACTGCAGGGCATGTTCACATAGGCAATTTACTGGGATTTCAGTGCATACCTAGGTAGAAAACTGCTTCAGTTCAGGTACCACAAGTAACCTGAAGTGCAAATCAGGTCTGAGTATCTTCTCTTGTTTTTAGTGGAGCTGCATGTAATAAAACACTAGTATGTTTCTATGGCTGTTGAGCAGCACATTGATTTGCTGACTTGGATGCTCAAAGCTTGGCAGACTCTTTCCCACTCTCAAGCTAAACCTCCTCCACCCCTTTCCAGACACACCTGAGAAGCACGATGGGCATTTGAGTAGCTTACCAGTTCGTAGCCACTCGGAATTGAAAATGGAATACAGTTTGATTACACTACATGTGACCGTGGGAGACCAGGGGGATAGGTTAACTTACCCATAAGACCATGGATCCTCTGCCCAAAACTTCACCTGTGACGCGATTGGTATGCACATTCCACAATTTACTACGGTGCTTCCTCCTTCTGACCAGCTTCTGAGTAGCTACAAACCCCTACGGTAGCTACTCGGAAGCCCATCACTGCTGAGAAAATGAGTTTTCCTAACTGGTCAGAACCCATTTTGTCATACTCAGTTGAAAGCGGCAGTAAGTAAGCTATACAGGTGTTTTACTGACAGACAAAAGCTGTTCTGACCAAGCTCTCCTGGGGTAGAAGGCACAGAAGCCCATGGCAGATCTTACAATATAGGTGAAGCATTGTATACTGCATGTGACTAATATAGCTCAAGACAAAGCAGGGCCGTTTTATCAACACAAAAGCATGTTCTAGATTTATGCACATTTTTCATGGAAGTGTTGATAAATGTGCTCCAATGAATGCAATATTTGGTATGGATGTAGGACTGAGTATATATTTATACCATGAATGTTTTGCTGCAAATAGTTAGGTTTTTCCATTTGTTTTGTTTGCATCCTTACAGAATCCTAGCTTTATTAGAATACCTTGAATTCTAAAAAAAATAATCTTGGGCTGCTTATGTTTAACTTCAAATGAACTGTTTCCCTGATAAAATATCAATTGTTTACCAGATCGTGTTCTAACTAGTACCTCTTGATTGAGCTGGGATAGTGTGTCAATGATGCATTGCACAACAGGTTCACTGCATGTTAATGTGCAGTGAAACATATAAACAGTCTGTTAATGCACAGGATACCTCATGCTCTTCTTACACTACACTGCTAATGTAGCATTACAATATATCTGGATCATGTCGGTTGTAAGATTACTGTCTACTGCAACATGTCAGTGTGAAAGTAACAGTGTAGGGATGTTCAGTGAGATACAGGATTATATAAATTCATGCCAATGTGGAATTCAGTGGGTCCGTTTTAAAATCTGGCCAAATCGGAATAGTATATTTTTCTTTTGGAAAAATGTATATCCCTGCATTTTACACATTTTCCCAATATAGCAGTTCAGCTTTCATGTTAAACTGGGAGCACACTTGCTTCAGCGATTTTGCAGCGCTCTGCATTTGATTGCATTTCCCATGATTTTATTGCAGTGCTATGCATTTAATTTGGAAATGTGTGTTGGGAGGAAAAAAGCAAACTGCTGTGCAATGAAAAATTGTGGCTTGAAACAAAATGGGAGCTTCCTGTGTGGGCCATGGACTGCAGTAGCCAGTGTGCATTTTGCTGATTCTAACGTGTGTTCCTGGTGTATTTAGTGGAAAAAGCAGGTTTAGGTTTTGGCAGGGATGTGGAATGCCAGTCCACAAGGGCTAAGATCCTCACACAATTTTTGGACAGCTGTTATGAATTGCTGGGGACTGAATCAGGAAAGTTGTGGTACACAAAGTATAACACATTTATCTGTCCATCCTAAATACTGGCATGGATGACCCTCGGTGACTAGTTTGTAAGGTGTTTTTTTGCACCTAACTTATAACCCACAGGTGTCGGTGGGTTGCAGATAGGCATGGTCAATGGAATGCAAAGGATTCAGTGTTTTTTATTTAGCTTGAACTTGGACCAAATGCTGTTGCTCTGGCATTTGGTTGATGTAATCAGCTCTAGAAATGACTACAAATTCCTAATATTTTTCTTCTGTGCAGTATATTCAGTGGAGAGCTGGTTTCTTGTATTTGTGGTTAAAGCAGATTATTATTGGGACTTTATCAATATGCACACAATGTGAATCCAGCCTTAGTCAAGGAATGCAGAAGAGCATAATGAGAATTCTGATATGAATACTAATAAAAATCTGCT
This sequence comes from Hyperolius riggenbachi, assembly GCF_040937935.1. Taxonomy (NCBI): domain Eukaryota; kingdom Metazoa; phylum Chordata; class Amphibia; order Anura; family Hyperoliidae; genus Hyperolius; species Hyperolius riggenbachi. The sequence goes on along the minus strand of NC_090648.1, from coordinate 344,808,057 downwards.
GCATGCTATTACTCCATTTTCAAGCTACTGTACATACATTTGCATCATGTTAGCATAATTTTGACTCGTTATTGCTTTGTACTGAGAAAATATTCTCATGTGCAGGGCAAGAGGGACTGAGTGGAGTAGAGGGGTTGCAGAGGGATTTTACTGAACAGTTATGCAGGAGGATAAGGTGATAATGGCAGCTACAGTTACCGTAGGTTAATAAGTAAAACATGGAAGGAGTTGTGAGCGTTCCTGAATAAAGATTGTCAATGTGATGCAGATGACCCCTCCCCCTTTCTGATGTGTCAATCTAATGCATTTCCTGCTGGTGTGGTTGATGTTTCAGGCCTCTTTCACAGTAGGAAATCGCGTTTTGATGTGATACTAAGGTCACAAATGCAAATTGCAATGCTCCAAAAAAGTTGCAATGCAACTTTCTGCCCGGTTACAGTCACAGGCAATGAAAAGTATGTTTCCAAGTCATTACTGGGCATGTGCAAACAGTCCAACACAGCTAATCACGTGTATAACGCACTGCATGCAGTACTTTCACTTAACGTGCAGTGTTAATCACCAACGCAACGTGTGCACTGTGAATGGGGCATTGATTTTTCATTGAAGTGAGTTATTCTTCATTAAATGTTTAAACGTCGCTCTGAAAGAGGCTTTAAAGCGGTTTAAAACCCTGACCTAATCAAACGTGTTTTCCTACTTTTTAGATGCCGTACAGTTATCATATTTGCATTTGTGTGCAGGCACTCAACATAGGCAATGTTCAATATATATCAAAATGTGTGTGTCATACAGAAATAGTGAATGGGGGAGGGGCAACAAATACAAGCTGGACATCGGGATGACATTCTAACAGGTGCACATTGCTGGTCAATAGTACATGCTCACCAGATGGAAACGCTGATCCCTCTAACAGTGCATTTGTTCGGTGGTGGGGAACACTGGTATTGATCACTGAAACACGTGGAGTGTGCAGAGCTCTGGTTGTTTAGCTGGATTACGCTATGGTCTGCATTTCTGTCTGAGTTATAGAGAATCCTACCCTCGGAGGAAGATTGATTACTGCCTAAATGCTGATTTTTGATTTGATCAGCCATCAAATCTGGTGAGATTACCTGGTGGAACTTTCTACGTGAATTTGAACTGTGGGACTTTATGGGAATTTGACTGTCAGAGATTGACACATTTTGATATACATTGAACTGCCTTTTAGATATTTAGCACCTGCACGTAACAATTTATTACATTCAAATTAGGGTGATAATCCCCTCCCCAATGTGTGGCGACCCATAGAGAGCTCTAATATTGTGATTTTTATCTCCTTTAAGTGTTATTAATGGTGCTGTAAGGAATTATTATATAGAGGTGCACCCATAACCACAGTTTACATATTTGCATTTGTGCATAAGTATTATTCATTTAGAAATTATAAGTTCCCAAAAGTACAGTTTTTGGCTTTGTAAGATGACTGCATTTTATTAACTGGTTTTATTCCTTATGTATTGAAGGCAGACATGCTTTGACTGTCGAGCTGCTCCAGTCAGAGAATGTCACATTCCTTACTTAACCACTTGAGGACCCACCCTTTACCCCCCCTTAAGGACCAGCGCTGGTTTGATTGATCTGTGCTGGGTGGGCTCTGCAGCCCCCAGCACAGATCAGGGTGCAGGCAGGGAGATCAGATTGCCCCCCTTTTTTCCCCCCTATGGGGATGATGTGCTGGGGGGGTCTGATCTCTCCTGCCTGCTGTGGGTGGCGGGGGGGGCACCTCAAAGCCCCCCTCCGCGGCGAAATTCCCCCCTCCCTCTCCTACCTGCTGCCTTCCCTGGAGATCCGGGCTGCACAGGACGCTATCCGTCCTGTGCAGCCAGTGACAAGACGTCCCCTGTCACATGGCGGCGATCCCCGGCCGCTGATTGGCCGGGGATCGCCGATCTGCCTTACGGCGCTGCTGCGCAGCAGCGGCGTACAAATGTAAACAAAGCGGATTATTTCCGCTTGTGTGTTTACATCTAGCCTGCGAGCCGCCATCGGCGGCCCGCAGGCTATTCACGGAGCCCCCCGCCGTGATTTAACAGGAAGCAGCTGCTCGTACGAGCGGCTGCTTCCTGATTAATTAGGCTGCAGCTGGCGACGCAGTACTGCGTCGCTGGTCCTGCAGCTGCCACTTTGCCGACGCACGTTATGAGTGTGCGGTCGGCAAGTGGTTAATACATTTATGTAAACAAGATAACAATCTAACTTCAGATGCATCCATTTCACTGCACTGAACTTTCAAGCTGTGTGTAACCCTTCAAATGCTGGTCTATAAAAAAAATGCTGGTTACATATAATATGCTGTAAATGTTTTAGAGCAAAAATGAAATGCTGGGTTATATTCCGCTTTAAGCTGCAAAGTAGCATGAAAGCTGGAATTTAAAACTCATATACCATCTTTATTCCTGATGCAGGAAGTCTGGCCAAGTTCCCAGTCAATGCTGCTGGATAGTCTCAAACAGATCCTGTACAGCAGGGGTGCCCACACTTTTTCGGCTTGCGAGCTACTTTGAAAATTACCGAGCCCGAGAGATCTACCAATCACCCCCCCCCCCCCCCCCCGAAAAAAAGATTGCGGCTGCAGAATCCCTTAATCCCTCTGATTTCTATAAAGCTAATTGTAGAATATTGATTACAATTCTTAGTGTATTTAATGTATAATCAAGTGGAGATAGGATTGAAACTGTCCTCGTATGCCCAAAAATACAAATAAGTATAGACAGGGCTTCAACTTACATGCTAGCTAGTATGTTGTATTTGGAATCTTTTGAACTATTTGCAATACCTTATCAGAGATCCTTATCAAAGAGGATCCATTATTAACTCCTAATTAACCCAGTCAACAATGCAAACAGAACTCTGAACTATTAACTTGTAAATTATACGATCAAAGAAAGCAGTCCAAGGAACTCCTGCAAACAGCTCTCTGTATTTGAGCTGACATATTTGTGTTAATGAAGCCTAATGACACTCAGATCGGCCAGCAGCTGCAGACCAGCCGGGGTGAGATGTCTGTGTGTCCACTCGCTCACCCTTCTCTGCACTCTGCAGGCAGCTCTCCACTTCTAACAGCCTGCCTAGTCTCCCTTCATCCCCTCCTGGAGCTCCGTGCAGAAAGTTGTCTCGGCATTCACTTTTCCCCACTAATCCCTCTGTGGAGTCTAGAGGGGAGGAGCCACAGACACTGGCTCTCATTTGCCAGGCCTCTCTCTTCTCTCCTCTGCCTGGCCACGTGGTGTTCTGCACAGCGCAGCAGAGCAGCACAATTAGATAGTACGCCTGTGCTGCACTGACAGCATCCTGCGGACTATTTTAAAACATCCGACCGCGATCTACCCAGCAGTCCTTCGCGATCTACTGGTAGATCACGATCGACGCATTGGGCAGCCCTGCTGTACAGGATTGGCCGTGCACACCAATACATTTAGAGCAGGATGTGATATACAACCTGGGCAATGATTCACACATAGAAAGATACCCTTGTGGGTCAGCAAATACACCATATAGTGTCAAATGATTTGACTATATAAGTCCTCACAATATTTCCATTTATTTTAGGGACATATCCCATAAAAGCAGTTTAAAACAAAATCCCTTAAAGGGACACTATAGAAGGTGGGGTCAATGAGTTGAACTTACCTGGGGCTTCTAATGGTCCCCTGCAGACTGCCTGTGCAGCCACTCACCGATGCTCTGGCCCCACCTCCGGTTCACTTCTGGAATTTCAGACTTTAAAGTCTGAAAACCACTGCGCCTACGTTGCAGTGTCCTCAATCCCACTTATGTCACCAGGAGCATACTGCACAAGCCCAGTATGGTCTGTGCCTGCGCAGTACACTCTTGGTGACATCAGTGGGAGTGAGGACACAGCAACGCAGGTGCAGTGGTTTTCAGACTTTAAAGTCTGAAATTCCAGAAGTGAACCGGAGGCGGGTCCGGAGCATCTGAGTGGCTGCACGGGCACAGGATGTCAGCGGGGGACTATTAGAAGCTCCGGATAAGTTCAACTAATTTTCCCCCCGACCCCACTACCGTATCCCTTTAACACTGCAGGTAAGCAGTACCCCTCCTAGCAGAATGGTAAGTAGTACAATAGTTACAGGGGTTTGTTCACAAACAAAGTGCCTGTGCTGCCATACAAAACCTAAAATTCTATACAACCTCAAATATGCAAAAATGTACAAAATTAATTGTACAAATATAAAACATACTCCAAAAATTGTCCAAATCTGTAAACATCAGTGTGTGTTTGGCAATCAATGGTAAAGTGTGCTGTGTAATAAATAGTCCCACACGAATGATCCGGGTTGTGGAAAGTGCATAAAGATACCGTAAGTAGTATCTTTATGCACTTTCCACAACCCGGATGTTTCTTGTGGGTCTATTTATTGTACAGCACACTTTACTATTGATTGCTAAACACACACTGATGTTTACAGATTTGGACACAATTTTTGGAGTATGTTGTATATTTGCACAATGAGAATTTTGTACATTTGGAGGTTGCACAGAATTATATATTGTATGGCAGCACAGGCACTTTGAACAAACCCCTGTAACTATTTTGTACTACATATTTTAATTCTGCTAGGAGGGGTATTGCTTACCTGCAGTGTTATGGAATTTTGTGTATTTAAACTGCTTTTATGGGATATGGCCCTAATAAATGAAATATTGTGAGGACTTATATAGTCAAATCATTAATTTAACATTATGAGGTATTTGTTGACCCACAACAGTTAAAGTATCTGTGTGACTCACCTGTACAGGACTGGATCACAGCTGTCAACCAGCAACACTAAACTACAGAAATGGCACATGTAGATCATAATATTAAGCAGCTATACAAAGTGATTTATTACTGACAGCTCACATCATACTTATGGAATATTGCACATTGTGAAAAAAATCTGAACCGGATAAAACATTATATAAAAAAATAAAAACAGCACTTTTACTGCTACCTGTCCCTTCTTAAGCAGCCCTGCATGATAAGCTGCAATAGTTACAAAGCAAAAAGTAATAACAATTGAACCCCCCCACATAATTACACAACAGTCCTTTGGCAAGATATGAACATAAAGTAAATATATAAAGGCACTGTACAGTTACTGCAACCAACAGGTGTTGCAGCATTCTAAATGCTTAATTATAAGTCCAAGTCATGAGAACAATCCATAAATCAGAACTTCGTACCAAATGCAATGTTCTTCAGCACAGGAGATCTGCGCGCTCGCAGCACACGGCTGTAAGGGCTGTTTTCCATCAGTGCTTTCTGGCCAGGAGTCCTGGACAAAAGGTTTCGCAGGAATGGCCTCTTCTCAGAAGCCTTCATTGGCAGCACATTCTCATCATTACACATGCGTTTAAAGCCAGAAGGTGTTGTCTGAAGTCTCTGCACAGTGTGGTACTGCTCTGCAATGCAGGCCGTTTTCTTCCTCAAGTCCATCTTCACCAGGGTCATGTTGTTTTGTAGCTCTGCTAGGTTCTTTTCCTAGGGTAGTGTAAATATTTATAAGACAAAGCCACCAAATGTGGTAAGGCAAACATTTCTGGAATAAATCAAACAAAACTATAAAAAAAAAAATTAATCTGTAGTAAGAACATGTACCCATCTCTCCAGTAAGATTCCTCCAGTTCCAACTAATACACTCTCTCCATAGCATATATACATTTCCACCAGTGCTGCTCTGACAACCACCCATATTTTCTAAGAAGGCCACAAAATTCTTTCCACCCCTCTTTTGGAAATGGAGTCTATGGGTAAGCAGCTTTTAATCACCAGGATTTTGCTTCCATTCTTGTGACACCTCCATTTAGTGCTATTCATTGTTCAGATGGTAAATTCTCCTGTTAGACTGTATAAATGACAGATACGGTATAAGAAATATGCTGCCAAATATAATATACTGACAGTGAAGGGATCATGGGCAGGGAGTTGTAAATAATTCCAAGTTAATATTCATGCAGCAAGCTGAGTAGAGTAAAATGCAATGCATTGCTTTACACTCTACTCATGCACAAGACTTAACACACATTATACTGCTTACCACAGTTTAGTGAATATTGCTCTTGGTTGCATGTGAGCTGATCCTACATGGATAAGATACTCTGGGGCCTGGCTCACACTAAAAGAGCTGTTTTAGCGCTAGTGATTTGAAAAACTTTCTAATGCAATGCCGTGCTAAAATCCACAAGATGCCCCTGTGCCAAGGACACATTAGGTTTAGTTTTGTTACACACTTTCTCTCTCTCTCTCCCCCCCCAAACCTAGGTACATCTTACAAACCATATTTGTGGTCTGAAACATATGGGACGTGAAAATCTGTATTTTAAAAAAAAAAAAGGTAATTGGCAGCAAACTAGATGCAAGATTTAGAAGATCTTAGGTGATGGGAACTGACCTGTTTAGACAAGATGTCGTCACATGTACGCAGGGCTTGTCTGAGTTTCTCTGACCCAGTGGCGTGGCAGCATGCTCTATCCACCTGCTGCAGGGAATCTCCAAACTTCTGAATCTCTGTGCGCAATAATCGGACATTCTAAAGGAGAGAATACACACATTATACCCAGTTTACTCTTCCAGAAAGGCCCCATTCCAATCTAACCAAATGAGAGTCACCCACTACTGCAGAAAGGGAGGAAGCAGGATTGTGCAGAAAGCAGGACTGCTACATGAAAATTCTGGGGAGCACGTGGCCCAAGAAATCACTCAAAATATTCTTAAACAAAAAACAAACAAACAAAAAAAGATTCAGTCCCCAGCTGTGCCATGTAAAAGCAGTGGGCTGAGGTATGAAAAAGCAAATGAAAGAAGGGTATCCTTGCTGCCCAGAAAAATACAAAAAATCCATTTGTGTTACAATGCTAGAAAAACAGCTGCAATTTGGTCAAATTGGCATATCAGATACCTTCTTTCATTACTTTAAAGAATATTAGCCCCGATAGAAAAACTTCCATTTGCCTGCACCAATTACATATTCTATTAAAAATTGTTAGAACCCATATTTCAAAAGACTGCATGTGGAGTACAATATAACAGAAACCTCACACACACACATCACAGATGGATTTGTAAAATTATGTTAATGGACATTAAGAACTGAGGTTTCTGCAGAGTGCGATGTGGATTGGTACGGCAGGGAGGCCGTGGGAGTCAGGCGATGTGAATTGGTAGGGCAGGGAGACCATGCGAGTCAGGCGAGGCGGATTGGTAGGGCAGCGAGACCGTGGGAGTCAGGCGATGTGGAGTGGTAGGGGCAGGGAGGCCGTGGGAGTCAGGCAATGTGGATTGGTAGGGGCAGGGAGGCCGAGGGAGTCAGGCGATGTTGATTGGTAGGGGCAGCGAGACCGTGGGAGTCAGGCAATGTGGATTGGTAGGGGCAGGGAGGCCGAGGGAGTCAAGCAAGGCGGATTGGTAGGGCAGCGAGACCGTGTGAGTCAGGCGATGTGGATTGGTAGGGGCTGGGAGGCCGTGGGAGTCAGGCGATGCGGTTTGGTAGGGCAGCGAGACCGTGGGAGTCAGGCGATGTGGATTGGTAGGGGCAGGGAGGCCGTGGGAGTCAGGCGAGGCGGATTGGTAGGGCAGCAAGACCGTGTGAGTCAGGCGAGGCGGATTGGTAGGGGCAGGGAGACCGTGCGAGTCGGATTGGTAGGGCAGCAAGACCGTGCGAGTCAGGCGATGTGGATTGGTAGGGGCAGGGAGGCCGTGGGAGTCAGGCGAGGCGGAGTGGTAGGGGCAGGGAAGCCGTGGGAGTCAGGCGATGTGGATTGGTAGGGGCAGGGAGGCCGTGGGAGTCAGGCGATGTGGATTGGTAGGGGCAGGGAAGCCGTGGGAGTGAGGCGATGTGGATTGGTAGGGGCAGGGAGGCCGTGGGAGTCAGGCGAGGCGGAGTGGTAGGGGCAGGGAAGCCGTGGGAGTCAGGCGATGTGGATTGGTAGGGGCAGGGAGGCCGTGGGAGTCAGGCGATGCGGATTGGTATGGGCAGCGAGACCGTGCGAGTCAGGCGATGTGGATTGGTAGGGGCAGGGAGGCCGTGGGAGTCAGGCGAGGCGGAGTGGTAGGGAGGCCGTGGGAGTCAGGCGATGCGGATTGGTATGGGCAGCGAGACCGTGCGAGTCAGGCGATGTGAATTGGTAGGGCAGGGAGACTGTGGGAGTCAGGCAATGCAGATTGGTAGGGCAGGGAGACCGTGGAAGTGGAACCTCACATTTGAAGATGTGCTGGCAGGTTGCTGAACTTTCATAGTCCTTGAGGTGCATATACAATTTTGTGCTCCTCAAACTTTGACAAAGAGGACAAGCAAGCTTAACAGTTCTGACAACTTTTCACTTGCACACAAAATTAAGTTTTGATTTATAAAGGTTTGATAGAGCTTTACTAAATGATGATGCCAAAGGCACATACATTTATAGAAAAGCTGTAAACTGTACATTTTAAGAATGACACCCAATGCACCAACTACTTCCCCGGGAGACCAATATATGGCTTACCCTGCTCCTGCACAAGTCCTAGCGTTAATTACTATTCCCCCTCTAGGTCGACGTGAATAGTTGGGAATTATGTAATTCAGCTTCCAGCTATTGCTGGTGTCCAAATTAGTGTTTTAAAAGTAACTTCAGCTTCATCTTCTGACAGTGCCAAAGTTATTCACTGTGCACCTATATAGCCGTAATTCCTATTACAGTCTGTGGTGGCGCCGGCTGCACCCAAATCTCCTGCACTGTATTACTCGTGTTCGTCCCAGAGGTGACAGAATCGACCGAGTGACAGCGCTATAACCAGGACACTGTAAGAGGGCTGGGAAGGCTCTATAGGATGTAGAGCTTTCCCTTCCACAGGGGAGTATTTAACTTTTGTCACTACAGATTTACTTTAAAGAGAACCTTAAAGAGATTCTGTAGGGGCTTCCTGAGGATAAAACCCGCTACTTACCTGGGGCTGTTATGTCCCACGCCGTCCTCCTCCGATCACCCGGTCCCTGCCACCGGCACCGATCATTATTCGTCTGTCATAGCCAAATAATGCACGCCGCCATTCGCGTTACAAGAAACCTTCATACTGCGCCTGTGCAGCAAGCTTCCGATGATGCAAACGGCAGCGCGCATTATTCGGCTATGACAGACAAATAATGCCCGGTGCCGGCGGCAGGGACCGGGTGATCGGAGGAGGACGGCGTGGGACATAACAGCTACAGGGGGCTGATAGAAGCCCCAGGTAGGGGGCGGTTTTTATCCTCAGGAAGCCCCTACAGAATCCCTTTAACCACTTCAGGACCGCAGTGTTAAACCCCCTAAAGACCAGGGTATTTTTAATTAAAATTGGCCACTGCAGCTTTAAGGCCAAGCTGCAGGGCCACATGACACAGCACACAAGTGCTTCCCCCCACTAACAGAGCTCTCAGTTGGTGGGGTCTGATGGCCCTCCAGATGTTTGTTTGTTTTTTTATAAAAAAATTTTTTTTTACTGTCTTGGACTCCTCCCTCCCGCCAGCCAATCTCCGTGATCAGCTGTCACAGGCTTCCGCCTATGACAGCCAATCACCCCTGTGCCTCTGGAGGAGACAGCCGTGTCACACAGCTGTCCCCAGTACATCGCTGCTGCAGATCGCAGCGCAGTACCAGTACTGTCTCGGAGACTGAAGGCGGGGTGGAGCTCCACCCCCTGAGCAGCTAATGCGCGCAATCTGCAAAACAGAGCCCCAGGACTTTACACCGATTGGCGTTAGACAGTCCTGGGGCTGCCGCCGTAGCCACGCCCATCGACGTGACGCAGTCTGCTACAGGTTAACCGAGAGAGGTATAAATGTTTCCTTTTAAACCATACCAGTTGCTTGGCAGTCCTGCTGATCTCTGTCTGCAGTAGTGGCTGAATTACATGCCTGAAACAAGTATGCAGCTAATCCAGTCTGACTTCAGTCAGAGCACCTTATCTGCATGCTTGTTGAGGGGCTGTGGCTAAAAGCATTAGAGACACAGGATCAGCAGGTCAGAGTCAGGCAACTGGTATTAGTCTCGCTACATGATCCCCCCCAGCCCCTCCGACGATCCCAACGGGATCTCCTGGAGGGCGTCACCGACGTCATGATGTCAAAGGGGACTACGATCCACCCCTCAGCGCTGCCTGGCACTGATTGGCCAGGCAGTGCACAGGGTCTGGTGGTGGGGGCGGCTGCGGCACGCCAGCGATCGGATTGTACACGCAGCTAGCAAATTGCTAGCTGCGTGTAGCAAAAAAAAGAAAAGAATTATGCAAATCGGCCCAGCGGGGCCTGAGCGGTGCCTTCCGGCGGCATAGCCAGAGCTCTGCTCGGGCTTACCGCCAGGAAGGTTAAGAGGAAAATTCCATAACCTTCTCAGTTTAGGTTTCCTTTAATTAGAAATCTGCAGTTATTGCCATATGCATTTCATTTTAAATAATACCAGTTGACTAGCAGTCCATCAGTCATTTCAGCATCAGTGTTGTCTGAAACAAACAAGCAGCTACTTTTGTAAGAAACAAAATGATCAGCATGCTTGTTCAGGGTCTATGGCTAAAAGTATTTGAGTCAGAGAATTAGCAGGACTGTCAGAGAACTGGTATTGTTGAAAAATTAAATGTCAACCCCCATATCCCTCTCAGTTCAGGTTCCCTTTAAGTTAAATTATTGCCATTTACCATTACTTCAAGCATTGAAGAGAAATGGTCACAAGACTGTTTAAAGAGCTACAAAGATCGCTTTATACTGTCCTCTGAGAATGGTCATTAATACCAGGAAACTGCTATACTTTAGGAAGTCAGTAATGGCAGCTTCCATGTCTCTGTTGTGACTGGGGTCCTTTGCAAATTGCCCATTTTTAGTTCACAATTCCATTATTTACTGATCAAATTACTGGCTGCATTTCTGCTTAAGAATACAACATCCTATTCACACACAAGCACTGTTCAGAATGCAAACTATGGCACTCCAAAGATGGTTGGGGGACAGGGAGGAGTAACCCCAGTTCTCATGATCTTAATATACGGAGGCATTTGTTATTTTGTACATCCTCTGCACGATTAGAGAACAGATATTCCATAGTGCAGATATACTGCATCAGCCATCGCCCAGCAGAGAGAAGTGCAGACAAAGCAAGGACAGGAAAGCATTGCCAGGCAGTGGAGTCACCTGCTCCCCAGAACCTTATGGTGATGGAGGAGAAGTGGAAACAGACAATAAGAGGATTACCCAAAGAGCTCTTGTGTGCTGAAAATCTGTGCACGTGTTGCGAGAGCCCAGAAAATAATGCTGGAAATGCAAAATACAGGAAATATTTACAGACACACATCACTCCCACACTTCTACACATAGTGATGCCAATATCATGTGTGTACAGAAAAACATCACGTAAAACAAGCAATATAACTATAAATGATATGACTGGCCTCTGCATGCATGCGTGTGGAGCTTCTGCAAAGCCAAAAGTAGGACAAGTGCACATGCAAGTACGCAATCTTATTTCCAGTACGCCTGGCTCACCACAGTAAGGCCACACTCACAGTGGTGCGTTACCGCACTGCAATACCTATACCACGTTCACAGTGCGGCCGGAATGTTGCCGTATAATAATGCATTGTATGCAGTGCGTTACTGATGAATGTGCATGTTAATAGCAAAGCATCATTTTAAGTGACTGTATGCTTCACTGCACACAACACGCAGATAATGTGGCACCGCTGCCCAGATTTGTTTAATGCAACAGGGAATGCAATGCAAAGGCCACTGTGAACGTGGCCTAATAAGAAGGTCTCCTGCAACAAGTTGGTAAAATGAATGTTTGTTCGATGTAATTTTTATATGTATGTATTTTTTTACATAAAAATATTCAGGTGTAGGTGTTCTACTTCAATGAGTGGTAAAACTTACAAATATAAATTGTTGCCAACACTGTTCTAGAAACCCATAACTAGGATTACTAACGCTTTATATAAGTTGGTTATCATATATTGTAAAGAGATAACAGACGTCTATGATGGAAACGCATTCGCCTCTGAACCCAAAATAACCCACCGAAATGGATATTGCACTGTACGCTCTGCTCTGGCTGGCCATTCCAGCTCAAGTGTGAAGCACTGAATACCAGTGTCCTGTTGATCTTTCAGGCATCAGTAGTGCCTAAATCACACACCAGAAACACACATGCAGCTAATCGGGTTCTAACACGACTGGCATGGTTGTTCAGGGTCTATGGCTTAAAGAGACTCTGAAGCGAGAATAAATCTAGCTGCAGAGCTCAGTTAGCAGGGGCATGTGTGCCCCTGCTAAACCGCCGCTATCCCGCAGCTAAACGAGGGTCCCTGACCCCCCGAAATCCCCTCAGAGCAGCGGGGGACCTCTTCCGGATTGAGGCAGGGCTAACTGCCGCAGCCCTGCCCCACGCGCGTCTGTCAGCGCGTATCTCTGCCTCTCCCCCGCCCCTCTCAGTCTTCCTTCACTGAGAGGGGCGGGGGAGAGACGGTGATGCGCCGCTGATAGACGCGACTGGAGGCAGGGCTGCAGCCGTTAGCCCTGCCTCTAGGAGCAGCAAAATCTACGACCAATTTGGTCGTTGATTTTGCGGGGGGTGATGGAGTTTGGGGGTGAAGGGACCCCCGTTTAGCCGCGGGATAGCGGCGTTTTAGCAGGGGCACACGTGCCCCTGCTAACTATGAGCTCTGAAGCGAGAATTATTCTCGCTTCAGTGTCTCTTTAAAGTATTAGAGGCAGAGAACCAGCAGAACTGCTAGGCAATTTGCATAATTTAAAAGGAAATAAAATGTGTCAGCCTCCATGTCCCTCTCACGTCAGGTGTTCTTTATTACAAGATAAAAACAAAACAAAAATACACAAGCCCTTACCACAGAGAGCACACGGTCCTTCACAAAATGCAGGTTATAACTTACCTTCTGCCCATCCTGAATCTTCCGATCTACATCAGCAGTGAAAGTCTTGGCAGCTGAAGGGGGTTCATGCAATGCCTTAAATTTTTCAATTTCTGTGTTAGACAAATACAGGTTTTAGATTTGATTTTATAGGATTCAAAACTTTACTATACGTTCTTATAAATACCACTACTGTTCCTGTACTGTAGAATGCATTGGACATGGCTATTAGTATGAAAGAGTTTACACAAGTGGACAATACCCTCTTCTGCTCCCTCAAAGTGGAACTACAGCCAAAATTTTCCCTCTGCTCTAATAGATTAGCCACACCATAGGGACTTCTAAGAACAATCATTTTGAAAAAAAAAAAAATTACTGAAAAGGTTGACAGTCTTTCACTTTGATGGAAGCTTATCAGTTACGTGCAAAACAGTCTACACATGCGCACTACTGCGGGACTGGCAGCAACTTGAGGAAGAGACAGACCAACCAGCAGATGATCTGAGCGGTCCGGGAGGACGGGAGCCAATGGCCTAAAGGGGCTGAGGGAAACCCCAGGGAACTATGGCATACATGTTTCAGTAAATTTAATCTCAGGTTTTCCTAAAATGATTGGTGTGGAGATGCATAGTTATGGGGCATTAGCACCAGGAAAGGAACAGCGAGGACAGTCAAAGTGGAGCATGGTGGGAACTTTCATTATTTCTTGGCTTGGAATTTCAATTCGGGAGTACAGTACAAATGAAGCATCTATTCATATTTAATTGCTTGATCCTCCTACAAAAGGATGCATATTACTTCCAAGAAAGGGTTTAGATCTCACCTTCATCCTTTTTCAGCAATTCTGCTTTCAGACCTACAATTTCCTGTTTGAGCTTATTGAGCTCAGAGAAATCAGATGATGCCAGCCGCTTGGATCTACGCAGAGGAACAACATCCTTTCCGGATTTAGTAGTGTTCAAGGTACTATTTAATGTGGCATTAGGAACATCTTTTGCTTCCTCCAAATCATTTTCGAGTTCCTCAATTCGTTCATCTCGTTCCTAGATGAAAGAAACAGATTTTTACAAGTTCTAGTTATGCTACTTCGTCAGTCAGCTGTTGGTAATACCAGTAAGTCCATACCATGGGGGGGGTTCTAAGATGCCCCTGGGGGTACTTACCTCAGGAGGGGGGGGGGGGAAGACTCTGGGTCCTAATGAGGCTTCCGCCAACCAGCCAGATCCAGCGCTGGCTCCCCTGAACACTGCACAGCTATATCTACATGTGCCTGCACACTAGCAGCTTTCCACTTGGGAGGAAATAGCAGCAGCCGATTGGGTTTGTTCTACTGTGCAGGGACGAGCAGTCTACGCAGTAGAGTGGACCCGATCAGGCACAGCTATTTCTGCTGGAGCCCAAGGTGAAGCTGATATTGCGCGAGGCTCCAGACAAGCGGATCTTCATGGGAGCCTGCGCTGGATTGAAGCAGAACAAATAGGTGCACCATGCGCCGCCATAGGCAGTAATGTGAATCACTGCTATAGCAGCGCTCAGAAGACGGAGCCCAAATTACTTAAAAAACTGTGCAATTCATCCACCTGCAATAACTAGCAGCCGAATTACATAATTCCCCGGTGCCCATGGTGGGCTGGATGGGGAATAGTAAGTAACGCCACCGGGACTTTTGCAGCAGGGTGAGCCTTTTATCGGCTTCAACCTGTGCCCAAATTTGCCAATGCCATGTTTACATGTGCTGTGCTGGATCCCCTCTGGTGAGGAGGACAAGGAAAGCCTCTTTAGGATCCAGAGGCTTCCCCCTCCCGAGGCAAGTATCCCCTAAGGGCACTTTTTTCCCCTTCAGGTACACTCCAGCTTGGGACATCACTGCTGTACAAAAAGCAGATCTTTTCCTCCAGCATTGTGAACTCACCTCCAGCTCTCGCTTGTAGTATTTTGTGAGAGATTCTTTCAGGTTTTCCAGTCTACCCTCATACATCTCTTCTAGCAGTTCTCTCTCGTCTTCCATGGCCTCGCTACAGAGAAAAACAGAATTTTAGTTTATGTCCTGAGCACATTTACAGAATCTAGTAAAGTGCACCTGAAGCATGCTCACTAAGTGAACTCTCCAACATTATAATAGGAAAGCAGAACTGGAAAGTAAAGTTTCTAAAAACCCAGCCGAGCTGGCGGCGGGCTAGTTTGGCAAGGCTTCTGGCCAAACCACCATGGTGGGCACACAGGGTTTCAGAAACTTTACTAGATTACAAGTAAAGAAAAAAAAAAAAAAATGGATCCTATTTTTCTATTAAACCATTAAATACTTTACGGTTATTATTAGGAATGCTATAGGTGCTGTTTAAACAAGTCAACAGTGTATAACACAAACAGGCAATGAAGTACCTTGTGTCAAATCTTTATAACAAATGTGTATGGTCCAGCGACTCACTTACTGTGCTACTGAATGTACGCATGTTACAGCAGGAGGAACCTGGACCACGGGTACCTGGCAGTAGTGCTGTAACTCTTAGCATGTGGCAGGGGACTGCCAGACCTTCCATCCACAACTACTCAGACAAACAATGACCACTTGACCTTTCACCGATAGCTTCACCTCCCATAGTGTCCACATGCCACTACTGGGCACAAATCAGAATTCCTGAACCCTCAGGGTAGGAACACACTAGGCAGAATTGCATATGCCTTTTCCACTATGTGCTATGGAAACCGCACATGCGATTCTGCCTAGTGTGTTCCTACCCTCAAGGTGTTTAACATTCTTCCACCGCCTACTGTGCTTGTATGTGAAAGTCTAAACTTTTCTTATTCAGAATGGAAAAAATTAAAAAGGAGGTCCTGCACCTCCTAGAGAAGCACTGATTGTTATTGTTTATATTGGTGTGAACTTGCCTCAACTGGTTCTGCTGTTGCTGCATCATTTCCATCATCTCCTCACAGACTTCCTTCCGGATTGCCACCTCCCTTGACAACTTTTCCTGGCGCTCCTTAAGCAGGAGCTGCTTAAGGGACTCAAATGCCTGTAGTAGCTCCTGATAGAAAAAAAAAAACCTGCATTGTAGACACGTTCTTTATAATTCAGCAACTATTTTCACAAAAATTGTGCAAGGTTGCGACAGACCTCTTTGTTAAACATTGTGATGTCTGCTTCACTAGCGTGCTCTTCATCAGACTCTTCTCCAGCATCATCATCTGTATAGCTCTGATTGCTTAAAATACTGCTGTCTTTGATGAGAGAATGGATGGTGGGTAGGGTCATTTTTACCACAGGTGCTTGGACCAGCTGCACCAAAAAAACAAAAACAAAAAAAACAGAAGGAAATTGGTTGGTAGCCATAAAATTCTGATGTCAAATGCATCATTCAATTTGCTGAGCTTCATTACCTGACTAGCGATTGCAGAGAACTTCATAGCATATAAGGTCTCATCATAAGTAGAGGCACACTGGTTGATGTTCACAATCATGCAAGACTTTCCTCGGCCAGTGAAATGGGATTGAAAGATCCGAGTCAGTTTGCTGTCCCTGAATGGAATCACAATCTGCTTCAACCTAAAATAGAAAAGTAACAAGAGTAAAAACACAAATACCAGTGACCAACTACAGTAACACCACTAATTCTAAAGGACAACTGAACAGAGGAATAACAAGGCTGACATCAATTTCCTTTTAAAACGTGTATCTAAAAGGAAAAAAAAAAACCCTCTCCTGGCATTTACCGGGGGAGGGGGATCCTAAAGAGGCTTCTCCAATCTTCCTCAGCAGAGGGGATCCAGCATTAGCTCCCCCTTGTCAGGAACCTCACAGAGGCTCAGTATCAGCCTCCCCTCGGGCTCTGGCGGAAATAGTCAAGCCTGATTGGGTCCGTTCTACTGTGCTGGCACAAGGTGCCATTTCTGCCGGAGCTTGAGCGGAGAGCTGCTAGTGCACCTTCTGCGGGGGAGCCAGTGCCATATCGTGCTAGCCACGATATACAGGGAAAGCCTGATTAGGATCCAGAGGCTTCCCCCTCCCACGGCGAGTATCTTTTGTTTTTAATTAAAGTCACCGGCGTCTTTGCACATTACCTGGTTGTCCTGCTGATCCGCTGCCTCTAATACTATTAGCTATAGACCAAACAAGCATGCAGATCAGGCGTTTCTGACTGGATTAGCCCCATAATGGTTTCAGATATTACTGATGCCAAACATCAGCAGGACAGCCAAGCAACTGATATTGTTTAAGGCTGCTTCCACACAGGGACGTTACAGGCGCACGTTAGTGCAGCCTGTAACGCTCCCCCAACGCACAGCAATGTAACACAAGTGGGCTGTTCACACTGCCCACGTTGCGTTACATGTAACGCTGCACGTTCTGCCGAAAGTGCAGCATGCTACGGCGTTACAGCGGCTTAAGCCGCGTTACACTGTGCGCACATGCTCAGTCATGTTGGGGAGGAGCGGAGAGCCGCCAGGCACATGGCTAATTAATATTTACTGCACGTTGTAACATGCAGTGTTTACTTCCTGGTGTGGCCGCTCTGTGCGGCGATTGGCCGGCGGGACCATGTGATGCCGCATGCGTCCAAGAGTACGCATCACGGACGCCAGAGTGAGCTGCACAACGCGACTCACTCTGACGTCCACATCGAAGAGCACCAGGCCTTGCGTTAGGTGCACGTTATGCGACCTTAACGTAGTACCTAACGCAACGTCGGTGTGCAAGTAGCCTAAAAGGAAACAAATGTCAGCCTCCATATACCTCTCAGTTCAGGTGTCCTTTAAATAAAGAAGCCAAAAGCCAGATTACTTGTTCTGTTGATGCTGTCTCAGTGAAGTGATACAGCGTCCCAAAGTGTGAAGAGATGTGTTGATATTAGTAGCCTCCTTCAACCGGTCTCCACTTCTCTGATTTTTGCATCGCTCAGAACCAGCCAAATCACAGAAAGACAGCCTGGTGGGCATGAACACATTGTTAGAACAGGGCTAACAAATTAATCATATGAAGAAAAACAGCTGGGAAGAGTGAAAGTGTACAGAGGGAGGGCGGGGAAGTGTAAATGTAACTTGTACCTCATAGCACAGTTGTGATTATATACTTACTCACTGATCTTTGGGGTCATATCATGCTTTCCTTGCAAGTGAAGGATCCGGATGCAGAAGATACTGTGGCTAAAAGAGAAAATACTCCATATAAACTACATGGATCACTTTAA
The DNA here is from genome assembly GCF_040937935.1 of Hyperolius riggenbachi. Taxonomy (NCBI): domain Eukaryota; kingdom Metazoa; phylum Chordata; class Amphibia; order Anura; family Hyperoliidae; genus Hyperolius; species Hyperolius riggenbachi. The sequence continues at coordinate 344,789,952 of NC_090648.1, read as the reverse complement.
AATGAATAGTTCACATACTTTCCCGTAACTAAATAAGCCCATGTGTGTGTAAAGTAAATGGCTGCATTTTATGCACTTTCCACACGCAAAACATTTGTTCACTGCTCTTTATACAGGGTCTGAGGGGCAAGGCAGGGGGCTGTGGAAAGAACTATACCATCACACTCCGGTACAAATTGTGAAGTGGGCTAGAGGGTTCCCACTTCAAGTAATAAGGATGCTAACCAGTCTGCACTGTTCTGAAGAAGGGGACCCTTTGATGGCCCCGAAACAATTGTTAACTTAAGTGTTGACATGTGATTGGAAAACATTTGCTCACTGAGAAGCTGGAGTGCTAACCAATCTTTTCTACTATTTGATTGGCTGAAGCATCTTTCCCTCCCCTCCCACACCTCTTCCTCTGATTGGCCAATATTTCTTATGCTGAGACAATGCACTTTCTATAGTGGGGGGCAGGCAATGCATACGCAATCAGGCAGAGGAGAGTAAGGGAGGAAATTACATCAGGATAGACTTCAAAATAGCCACAGTTAAAATGGGAAATGCTAAGAAGGATTTTTTCTTTTTTTTACTGTATAAAAAGAAGAAAAAAAAAAAAAATCACTAAAATCAAAATGCGGACAGTGCAATACACCGGTTATGTAAGTAGAGTTATAGAATATATATATATATATATATATATATATATATATATATATATATATATATATATATATATATATATATATATATATATATATATATATATATATATATATATATATATTATGCTGGCCAGCTTCCCTGCTCACTATACAGTTTTTTGGCAGTTGGACAGAGCAACTGCCATTCACTAAGTGCTTTTGAAAATAAATCCGAGAATCCCCCATGAAGAGATGGACTGGTCTAAAACCTGTTGCTTCTGTCAGATTTCTACTACCTACTGTAAGTGACAGCAACATAGGAGAAAAGTAATTTATGGCTCATTTTACTCTAGAAAAAGAAAAAAAGTACTTATTTGTATATGTTTGCACATATCTTAAATTATACAATTTTTCCCCATAGTGCCCCTTTAAGTAATAGGATGCTTCTGGAGTATCCAGAGGCTTCTCAAACCCTCCATGAGCATACATGCTGCCGGCCAGGCCCCTTTCCTTGGCAGCACTGGTCTGTTCATGCCTATTAGCACAAAGCCACTTGTGCACGGAGGACAAAGCCATGCATGAGTGGCTCTGTGCTACTGGGCATAAACGTAGGGATGGTGTTCAGGACCAAACTCGCCTAGGACGGCCATGCTTGTACATGAAGGGGAGTGCGGTCAAGAAAGCATATTCAACAAGCGCTTGTCAAATACTTAAAAGGAACCTGAAGTGAGAGGGATATGGAGGCTGACATATTTATTTCCTTTTAAACAATACACATTGCTTGGCTGTCCTGCTGATCTCTTTGGCTGCAGTACTGTCTGAATTACACAACTGAAACCAGCATGTGGTAAATTTCAGAATTTTCTCAAACACCTTATCTGCATGCTTGTTCAGGGTCTATGGCTAAAAGTATTAGAGGCAGAGGATCAGCAGGACAGCCAGGCATCTTGCAGTGTTCAAAAGGAAATAAATATGTCAGCCTCAATATTCCTCTCACTTCAGGTTCCTTTTAAAAAAAAGTGACCTGCGCTGGACCAGTGGGCCACAGGCTGATTGGGGGGGGGAGCCTCTGGACTATATGCATTGGCTTCTCTCTTCTGGAGGGGTCTATTTCTTTCCACACCAAGTACGCTTTATGTTTCAAGCTCACCTCCGACTTGAATTTTGGTTGAGATGAGTGCTAGCAAAGCTCTGATTTTTTCTTCCGACCCTTAGTACCTTCCACGCTTCATCAGCGCTGTGAACATTAATCCAGTTAAGATCTGTAAAAAAAAAATAAAAAAATAAAAATAAATACATTTAAAAAAAAAGGAGGAGATAAAATTCATCATGCTTTTATGAACGCTGCTGAGTGAGGGTGAGTAATCCAGCAGAGTGCTTGCAGTGGTGGTTTTTGGAGCGTGGAGGACTTACACCGCGGCAGTCAGAAGACCGCGCAGGGTTGAGCCCATTAAGATCATCATCAAGCTTTAACAAACAAATTAAAAATTTGGATATGAGTAAAATTACAGCCCATAACTATCTGTGTAAAATATCTGGAGAGGGTATGTATACCAGGGCTGCCCACTGCGTTAATTGCGATCTACCAGTAGAATGCAAAAGACTGCTGCATAAATCACGGCTGGATGCTCAAAGTAGTGAAGCAGTGCTGCCTGCTGACAGTGCAGCACCACCAGTAACAGTGCGAGAGAAAAGTCTCAGACTCCACGGCTCTTCCCCTTCAGACTGTTCACAGTCAGTGACTGTCTGTGGCTCCTTCCCTCAAGCAGTTTCCACAAGTAGAGTAGGATGAGGGCCTGTCATGTTGGAGCCATGCCATTCAGAATCAACTGCACCCTCTCCTCTTCTGGCCGCTAACTTTGGACACACCAATGCCTTTTTCTTTGCGCCTCCGATCTCCTGCATGGCACCAATAACTGCATCTTGGGGCCAGGGCACCACCATGCAGTCTGACTGCAAGAGTTGCTACCAGCTTTACACGGCAGTGACTGACCAGGACCAGCAAATGGCGGTGACTGGGACCGGCAAGCTGGCCAGGCAATAGCTCTACTCAGCTCCATCTGCATAGGCTGCGGGGGACACCTGGAGCAGGGAGTTGTCAGTGAGCAAAGTGTGACAGAATGTAGTGTAGGCGGCTGTCACACTTTCACAGGGCACTGTGGGTCAGGGCCACGTAGACTAAATATGTTTTGCGATGGCGCAGATCACTTTGACTTGGAAGGTTTTTTTTGGTTTTTGTTTTTTAAGTAGCTTGTGAAGTACTAAAAAAAAAAAAAAAAAAAAAAAAAAAAAAAAAAAAAAAAAAAAAAAAAAAAAAGCTTGTTAACTACTTGCCGACCACGTCACGCTGATGGGCGTGATCGCAGCGGTAGCCCCAGGACCGCCTAACGCCGTGCAGTCCTGGGGGTGCGTTTTGCAGGAGATCACACTTGGATGACGGAGCTCCGCCATCAGTCTCCCAGCGGCGAGTGCCGCTAGGAGACTGTAAGATGGCGAAACCGCAGTCTATTTAGTCAGTACAGCACTGCGGCAGCGCTGTATTGGGGACAGACAGCTGTGTGACACGGCTGTCCCCCTGGGTGGCAAGACAGCAACCCGCTGTCATAAGCTGAAGCCTATGACATCCTATCGCACTGATTGTCTGGCGGGGGGAGGGCTAATAAAATAAATATGCATTTTTATTATATTTAAAAAAATTGTATGAATAAATAAGCATCCTGGGAGCGAACACAGCCCACCAACATAAAGCTCTGTTGGTGGGCAGAAGGGAGAGGGCGGGGGGAATCCCTTATGTGCCAAGTTGTGCAGCCAAGCAGCGAGGCCTTAAAGCTGCAGTGGCCTAATTAGTAATAAATGGCCTGGTCCTTAAGTGGTTAAAGTGAATATATAGATATCTCTCTCTCTCTCTCTATCTATCTGTGGGAACATTAGAGAAAACACCTACCCTGCTCTCAGTTTCATGCTCAGTACTAAAAGTGTGTTATCAGCTGTGATAAGAATCCCGGACTGAGCATTCAGGCCCGGTGCACACCAAAAAACGCTAGCAGATCCGCAAAACGCTAGCAGATTTTGAAACGCCTTTTCTTCTTTTTCTGCAGCATTCAGCTAGCGTTTTGCGGTTTTGTGTAGCGGTTTTGGTGTAGTAGATTTCATGTATTGTTACAGTAAAGCTGTTACTGAACAGCTACTGTAACAAAAACGCCTGCAAAACCGCTCTGAAGTGCCGTTTTTCAGAGCGGTTTGCGGTTTTCCTATACTTAACATTGAGGCAGAAACGCATCCGCAATCCAAAATCTGCAGCAGCCCGGGAGTATGCGTTTCTGCAAAACGCCTCCCACTCTGGTGTGCACCAGCCCATTGAAATACATTACCCTAGCAGATCCGCACCCGCAAGCGGATCGCAAACCGCAGCAGAACCGCTCTGGTGTGCACTAGGCCTATGTCTGGCTTTGCCAGGAATGATTTTAGCTGAGTCATAACAGAGCCACAAGGGGGCAGGCTTGGGCTTGAAAAGACACCAGAGAAGACCGACTCCGCTATAATCATTCCGTAGCAAAGCCAGACTGAATGCTCAGTCGGGATTTTTATCAGAGGTGATAACAGTCAGATTAAACAGAGAACAATGAAACAAAGAGCAGATTAGGCGTTTGCTGTCATGTCCCCCCACTGATTTATAAGGTAAAATACATGAGGGTGATTCGTCTCTGGTTCTCTTTAACAGGCTTAAGTGGAAAAATACAAGCTCAATTGGGTACATGCTACTGTGCATGCAGTCTTCACAGGAGCACGGACCCTATCGAGCTTGGTCCCCACACCAGAAGCGCAAGCTGGTCTATGCTACTGCACAAGCACACTCCAGACACGTTTTGGGGGTCCCTGCTCATGAACAGCTTGGTGGAGGAAAAAGGAAAAAGTAGCGTTTTTTTACTCTGAAAGTCACAGTTTTCAGGAATATATTATCCAAAAGTTTGTATATTATCCAAAACTTTATATGTCAGGGCTCAGAGGTCAAGATGGTCAGAATTAGAATAACTCTAGTTTATTACAAACAGTATACTGTATCTATCTGGTCCAAGCCTTCTTTTGGCAGATATTGATATTTAGTGTATGTCTCCTACACAATAGATAAACTATACTATACTTTCAATAGACTTATTGGAGATATTTCACAACAGCAGCAGTTGGCAGAAAAATTTGAAAAAAAATATTTTAGTTCTTTAGAGCAAATGTCTTTATTCAAGGACAATCCAATATCTTACCTTTGACGTATGGACTACCATTCCTGTCTTCACACAGCCTCAGCGTCGATCTTTTACGGTTTGGGCCAGAGGGCGCGGATTCCAACAAGTCATATATAAATTCATTGTAAATTTCAAAGTAAGACACCCAGATGGAAAGTTGAATATCGGAAGGTTCTTGAAGAGAAATAACATCTTGTTCACCCCAGCGAGAGCATGTGTCTGCAAAAACAAAAAAAAAACAAAAAAACTATGTAGCCAAGTTACTAATGAAATCTCTAGGTACATATATGCAAAAGGCCAAAGCCACCTGCAGCTACCTTCCAGCTGAATGCTAGTCTGGTTAGCGGGAGTTGTTGAGGAAAGTCCTCCAAAACCACTATCATAGCTGACACTTGTGCCAGCCCGAAACTGGGAATCATTGCCACTTTTCTTCAAGGGCGTCATAAGTTCTTCCTGCAAAACCAAAACATAACCAATTATTTCTGAAAAAGACCTTTGCCATTGTATGTGCTAGTCATGGGGGTTTAGACAATGTACAGTATAATATAACTCACTAAGGGTACTTTAGCTACAAGTGTACTGACCTCACGCAAACTGCATAATAAGGAGAGCTTTTTTAGCTCCTCCTGGCGCACTTGTGTGCTGTCCAGCCAGATGACTTCATTGGAAAGAGGTTTGAGGTCAGAACTTTTGTAAAGGCGATCCTGAGCACTGTTAAAGATAAGTGCTATAGAGCGAGGCAAAATGCCACCATCTTTGTTAGTCCCTGCAAGAGAAATGGAGAACAAATATGGTCACTAAATACACACAATTCCAAAGCTCTAAGATGAGAAGCCTTCTAAGGCAAAGTACCTTGTATAGTATGAGTCTTGCCAGAGTTGGTAACCCCGTAAGTATAAACAAGCCAGTTTTGTCCATTAAGTGCATCCTTCACCACAGTCCTCATAGTTCCATCAAAAAATTGTTTCTGATTGACTTCAGGCCCAAAAATCTAATATATAAAGTGTTGAATACAGTTATTGGTAACGTATACAGTGTCATCTCTAGTATTCAAAAACAGAAGTGATAAATACAGAGAGAGTTGCTTATTTTTTTGCCATTTTGACACCAGCTGCTCTATTTGAAATAAAGCCCGCGCCTTAGGCAAATAGGCCTACATTACTAAAGTGTGATGTACACAGATTATACTGCAGTCATGGGTAATCTTGGTCCTATTCAACTCAGCACTGGTGAATGAACTTCTGCCTTCAAGCACTTCTGAACTGAGAGGGATATAGAAGCTGTCAAATTGAGGCTTTCCTGCTGATCCAGTACTGCCTCCAATACTTTTAGCCAACGACCCTGATACATGCCAATTATGTGTTTTTGACTAAATTCTGACTAGATTAGTCGCATGCTTGTTTCAGGTGTGTGATTCAGACACTACTGATACATGAAAGATCCGTAGGCCAGCAAGGCAAACTATCGTTTACAAGGAAATAAATATGGCAGCCTCCACATCCCTCTCACTTCAGGTGTACTTTATGAGAGAATTCAAAAGTTTTTAAAGTGAACATGAGACATAGATAGATAGATAGAGATAGAGATATATATAGATAGATAGATATATATATATATCTATATCTAGGAAGAGAGATGCATCTGGATAGTCCAAAGGCTTCCCGTGTCCCCCTCACCCCCACCATTGCAACGCACGGACCCTCCGCTCACGTGGCCGCGCTCCATGCAGTATATGAGTGCAGCCATTCTGCAATTCCTTGAGTACAGCCGCACCTGCGCAGTAAGCTAAAGCCGTCCACAGCTGTGCTTGCGCACAAAGGGGAGCGCTGTCACAATCTAAAAAAGGAGGGTCCCAGGCAGCGGCAGCAATTTCAAGGAAGTAGCTAACCCAGGCACGGGCAAACTTGGCCCTCCAGCTGTTAAGGAACTACACATCCCACAATGTATTTGCCTTTGAGTCATGACTGTGGCTGTCAGACTCCTGCAATGCATTGTGGGACTTGTAGTTCCTCAACAGCTGGAGGGCCAAGTTTGCCCGTGCCTGAGCTAACCCCCCCCCCCCCACCCCCTTTTTTTTTTTTTTAAATTCTCAAATCTGCCAGGTTAACCTTAAGCGGTTAGAAGAGAAATAATTAGCATTCAATAAAAGCCGAGGGGCAATGCAGGAGAGCAGACAGTCAACATTTTGAACAAAGTTGGAGATAAGTGAGATAAGTTGCAAGGCGTAACCTGTAATAGCGGGCAGCAAGAGTTTGTCAGAAAAACAGGTCTTGGCCAGGGAATAGCAAAGGATGTAGCCTAACCCAGGATATGTTCTTCAAGGAGTTTTAAAGAGAACCCGAGGTGGGAATTACTTTTACTATTGGGGCACAGAGGCTGGTTGTGCGCACTAAGACCAGCCTCTGTTGCCCCATCGTGTGCCTCCATGTCCCCCCTGCTCGCCGCTATACCCCCCGCATTGCTGGCGACACGCAGCGTGTCGCCAGCTCAATGTTTACCTTGCGCTGTCAGTCAGCGCTGCTCCCCTGCCTCCTCCGCATCGGCGCACCCGCCCGTGTCCCTTCCCTCCCGCTGATAGGAGGGAAGTGACGCGGCGGGTGGCGCCGATGCGGAGGAGGCGGGGGAGCGGCGCTGACTGACAGCGCAAGGTAAACATTGAGCTGGCGACACAGCCAGCAATGCGGGGGGTATAGCGGCGAGCAGGGGGGACATGGAGGCACACGATGGGGCAACAGAGGCTGGTCTTAGTGCGCACAACCAGCCTCTGTGCCCCAATAGTAAAAGTAATTCCCACCTCGGGTTCTCTTTAAGCCCAATTTACACGATACGATTCTTTGTACGATTCGATTACGATTCGATTAAATTCGACATGTCCGTTCGGGATTCGATTTGCCATTGTTTTGCAATTGCAAATCGAACTGAATCAAATCCTGGTCGGACATGTCAGATTTAATTGAATCGTAAATAGAATCGTATGGTGTAGATTGGGCTTTAGAATAGTCATATGGGACATTGCACTCCATAAAAATGACTTTAGACCAGTTTATGTAGAAGCTTTAGCAGTGGAAGGTAAGCAAACTAAAGAAATCTAGTCCATAAGCAGTCAGCAGACCAATAGAGAAAGATTATTCCTTCACATTACAGATCATATAAAAAAAATCATCATTTCAGAACTTTCCAGGGCCCCTAGATAATCAGTGTTATTACACGCTTACTGATCTATTCTTACTGACTCCAGTATCCCAGGAACTGATTCCAACAGACGCCACAGCCCTGCATAAATATCTCTTTATTGAAGAAGCACAACACAATTGTCAAAGTGTGTTCATGCTTCAAGACTGTATGGTCAGCAATAAGAGGTTAAACGAGAAACTTGACTTAATATAGCTTAAAGAACAAAATTGCTTATGGTTTTACAATAATACTTTAGAAATTGAGTCAGTGGTAGCCCATTGTACAATCCTTTCCGCAACCAGATTTACATCTTAAATTTATCACAGATGGTGACATTTTTAGTGCTGGCAAACAGCACCACTGCAGAATGTTAGTCGTTTGTTCAGAAGTAAGCAGAAACAACAACTGGCCTCCTAGAGTGCACTGGGATGAGAAGGCATCGTGAGATCATAGCCTAGACTAAACATAACTGAGAGGGCCGGGTAAAATAACACACAGCAATATACTGTATAGATATAGGAAGCCTTTATGATGCTGAAATCAGGATAATTAATGTAAAATTGGGTATCCTGAATAATTTAGTGTATCCTTCAATATGTCGTGTGCACATATTTAGACTGGATTCTCGTGGATATAGTTTTATGCTAACTTGTACAAGGAGGCATCAGCCAGCGGAAAGTCAGTCACTTACCTGAGAAAATGTAAATTTGTGCAAACTGTTTCCTAGACCACGCTCTGTGTTCTTCATCGTAAAGGAATCTTTAGGAGCTCTCAACATAAGAGTCTCCTGGTTTTCTATAATCACACAGCCCTGCAAGGAAAGACCACCATGAAAAAACGATCCAAGCAGCAGACATCATGTGACAGAAGTGCAAGGTTTAATTGCACCTTACCTGGTCCTCTTTTTTATCCAATTCTCCATCCATGAATGGTCTGATCCTAACAAATACCTTAACCTTATCATTCCCTTCATCAGATATCTAGGAGGGGGGGAGAGAAAGTCATTTTTATTTTCAGTTATATGGCTTTTTTATATAACATTGCATCATTCTCTAATATTTGCACTTTACAAACTACACTCTGCATTTTAAACTGGGAAGCAGAGCTAATGACCATTTGAACTTCTCTGCAGTAAAAACGTATCTAAAGTTGTCCTTCACCGTTTATCTGATGTGTATAAGTGCTTCAGAAAATAGCACTATAGGCCACCAATATTGGTCAGAGATCTCAGAAGCTCATTTGTATAGATAACAGGCAAAATTTCCTTCCTGTACCGAAAAACAATATGAGACTCACATATTTGCTTTCCCCTTACCCCTACTTGGCAGTTTAGAAATCCCCCGGGCAGCCTGTTCTGGGTCGGACATTAGTGCGCAGGCTCGGCTACGCGCATCCTACATCACGCGGCAGGAAGAGCTCTGCGCATGCCGCTATATCATGACATTTCCACCTTAGTTATAGGTCTGCACTGTTTTGAAGAAGTGGACCCTGTGTGGCCCCGAAACAATTGCCAACTGATGGTGTTTTGATACATACTTTTGAAGGAATTATGAAACCATTATTATACTCATGAGAAGCCTGGTGTGCTAACCATCCATTGGATTCACCTTGGAATGCTGGTAAAATATCCTCCAGACCAAGACCCCCCCCCCCCCCCAAGCTGAGCCAACTTGGAGGTCCTTCAACTGAGCACATCCTGCCATCTCTTTCAGTTCTACAGGCATCCTTTCCAACAGAAATATGAAAATGTTGAACATCACCAAAGGAAAACGTTATAAGATAAGAGTCATACAAGCAGGTCTATTCAGTTTCTACAAGTCTCAGAAAGCGCACTAAGGCCTGGAACACACCAGAGGAGTTTTTCTGAGCGTTTTGAGTTTTTAAATCTGCTGCTAATGTTATCCTATGTGTCTGTGCACACTGGAGCAATGAGGTTTTGTAAAAAACCCCATAGCATTACATTGGGAAGAACTTTTGAAACCTCTATAAGCTCTTCCCAATGTAATGCTATGGGGTTTTTTACAAAACCTCATTGCTCCAGTGTGCACAGACACATAGGATAACATTAGCTGCAGATTTAAAAACGCTCAGAAAAACTCCTCTGGTGTGTTCCAGGCCTTAGCACAGACATTTACCTGGGATTGCTGTCCAAGTCCTGGAGAGATGACAGAAAAGTCCTGTAGAAGATCTTTACGAATTCCCGCTGCACAGTCAGCAGCTGTGGATTCAAAAACTGGGGAATCCTCGTCTTCAGACAGCAGACCCGGAGAAACTACGTTGCTCATTTTGAGTGTCAAAGTATTTTCCCTAACAAAATAAATAACTAAAAATTAGATAAATATGGAAGTAGGTTTTTTCTTTCTCAGTCTGAAAACCAGTAGAAGTTTACATTTAAGACGCTCCAGACTATAAGTCACACCTAGGTTTAGAGGACAAAAACCAAGGGTAACCCCTCCCCCCCCCAAAAAAACCCGAAACCTGGTGTGTCCGTGGTATCTTGTAGATATTCTCCCAATTATTGAGCCCCCCTTGACAACTTACTGACTTGACAATGTGCAGTACATCCATTCGTCTGAAAGGGGCCTAATGCTGGGTACACACGTTACTTTTTTCGCGCGATTTTGCGACCCGATCGTTTTTCAGCATGATTCCGCACTCGATTCTCTTATCTTCATTCATTTTTCCTATCTTTTCCCATTCACCACTATAAGAAATCGAGTGCAGAAACGATCTGGAGCAATATCGGACATGACATATTTTATCTATCGGAACCATTATTGCACGGAAAATCGTACCGTGTGCATTAGGCATAATTTATGTTCTGCAAATCACCCGACCCCTCAGTTTGCCACCGACTCAGTACTCAAAATTGCTCAGACTTCTAATGCCGAGAATACACGGGTCGATTCTGGCGCTCGAACATTTTGCCCGCTCAATTCTCTTATCTTTTTGCAATTAACTTCAATGGGGAATCGAGCGGCAAAACGATCAAACGGTGATTGGACATGTTGGAAATTATCTTTCGAGCCATCTTAAAGAGACTAACAACATTTTGAGCCTCATTTCTTCTATCCTATAAGTTCCTATTACTGTTCTAATGTGCTCTGTCTAAACTGCAGCCTTTCCTATTTGCACCGTCTCTGTAATAAATCTTATCTCCTTTCCTCTGTGGGGCTCAGGCTGGAATGTGTGGAATGTGCAGCACTGCTGGTCATTGGCAGAAGCTATACACACCCTCTCCAAGCTCCGCATGAGTCACACAGTAAGCTGTTCTCAGAGTGGTTAGTAGCCATGTTTTTTGTTTGTAAACACTGCATAAAAATGGCAATTACAAGCCAGGATTGCAACAGGGAGTGGCAGAAACAGCACAGAGGGGCCCAGGAGAACATAAGGAATAGAATGGTAGGCTTTATATTGTAAGAATTTTAGAGTACAGATTATCTTTAATGGCTCAGAATCGAGCCATGTATTCCCAGCATTAGTCTAATTTTACAACGGCTATGGATAGGGGTGCTGTAGTATACCGGTACTCCGATATACCGCGGTTTGATTGTGCATGGTAATTACACCATGCACAATCTCGTTTTACTGGTTACGGGGGGTGGGGCTATGTAGTGGCGGGGATACAAATACTCACTCGCTGGCAGCCAGGTCCTACACCAGGGGAAGGGAACCTATGGCTCGGGAGCCAGATGTGGCTCTTTTGATAGCTACATCTGCCTCCCATACAAATCAGTAGGGGTCGATTCACTAAGCTACACTGCTCAAGAAGCACAGCTTAGTGTGGCAGCACAAGTAAAACTCGTAGGCACGCTACTGCTGTAGCATGCACTACTAACTTACTCGTGGTCCCCCAAAAGGAACAGCTGCTCCAATTATCCCACTCTGGACCCTGTAAGGTCCAGTGACTTTGTAGGATGAGATCCCCACACTTTGATTGGTCCAATAGGCTGCCTGTCACTTAACAGGCAGCCAATTGGGCCAAAGTGCAGGGATCTTGTCCTACAAAGTGAATCAACCCCCAAATCAGCTAGCTAATTGTACAAGCTGTTAGTCGGTATTTTTCCTGTCTGGCTCTCGGGAAATTGCTGCTGTTGCTGAAACCCAAGAGAAGCTGAAGACGTGTCTGACACTTCCGCTGCCCGGCGGATCAACTGTATACACATCACCATGGCAACAGGGACGTAAGCCCTACTGTCCCAGTTTGAAACATTTTATGGCTCTCACAGAATTACATTTTAATATATGTGGCATTTATGGCTCTCTCAGACAAAAATGTCCATGACCCCTGTCCTACACGCTGTACTGGCATCACTCTTCTTCTTGCGCCCCATTTCCCTGAAACAGCACCCCCTGGGCACTATTACAAGGAGATGATGCAAAAACAGGAAGTAGAATGAAGCAAGTACACGTGAAGGACCTGGCTACCGGCAAGTGAGTATTTGTACCCCCTGCTGCTGCACCCCCTCAGCTGTCTATACTGCAAGCACCTATCCTGCCTAAACCTATCCCTGGCTACCTATGCTGCGGCCACCTACTACTGGCTACACCTATCCCTGGCTACCTATGCTGCAGCCACCTACTACTGGCTACACCTATTGCTGGCTACTAGGCCTGAACGATTTCAGTCAAATTGCGATTTCGATACGATTTATTTTTTTAAATCAAGCTTTTATCACTTTATGTTGCAGGTTCTCTTTAAGCTTCGCTTTAGCCAGTTATCAAGTTATCAGTTTTGGTTTAGGATTGCAGTCTCAGCTCCTTTGCACAAATTCAGTCACTGCCCTACTAACCAGAAGCAGATACCTGCTTTGCAGCAGAATGCAGAATTGCTGATCACCACACCACAATCAGTCACACACCAGTGACACCACAGTCTGTGTCAGACAGCCATCATCACGCTGACAATATGTGTGCAAATTAACAGGCGGCGGGAGGAGTGATATAAAACTTGTCTTGACAGGTATGTGGGCCCGCCCAGCTGATGACGTGGAGGAGGGCAGGAGGCGCTGGGTGGAGTGAGCCACCGCCGAGAATGAGAGCCTGCGGGCGGAGTCTGACGACCGCTCAGCTGATAGGTTGCCGCTGCACAATAGTGAGCGACCTTCTCTTGATTGACATGCAGGCAGAGTCTGCCGCCCGACTCCTGCTGATGATGTGGGGCGCTAGGCAGAGTCTCCTGCCCGTTCACTAGTTGGAAGTAAAGGGAGGGAGAGTTAGCTGCCACGACTAAGACCCACTGCATGGAGGGGCCAGCTGTGCACAGTGGGACAAGGGACCATTGGACTGAGAGCAGAGCGGGAAAGCATGAAAATCGACACTGACGATCACGGAATCATTGATTCCGTGATCGCGATTTCAATCCCAAAACGATAAATCGTTCAGGCCTACTGGCTACATATGCTGCGACCACCTACTACTGGCTACGCCTATCCTTGGCTACCTATGCTGCGGCCACCTACTACTGGCTACACCTATGCCTGGGTCCAAATAATTGTAAAATACCGCGGTTATCATATCGTGGAATTTCATATCATTGCAACCCCAGCTATGGATTTTGTTCAAAAATCATCTGACTCCTCAGATTATTGAAACCACCGACTCCAATTCCAGGTACCCAAAATGACTGACTCCACAGCCCTGCCTGCACATCACTCAAGAGCTCATTTCCACTAGTATGGAAATCGGGCCGAATCTGCAGGCAAATCGCGCGGGGAAACTGTTATAGAGGATCATGCTGCCGCCGTCCTAATCACTTGTCATAGCGATTCGGCCGACATTGCAGTCAGTTTTCGCGCAAGTGGCAGCGAATCAGGGCTGAGGAGCAATTTTGGGTACCTGGAATCAGTGGTTTCAATAAACTGAGGAGTCGGATGGTTTTTGAACCAAATCTATAGCCGTTGTAAAAATTAGACTGAGGAGTCAGAGTCAAAGCAATTTTGAGTACCTGGAGTTGGAGGTTTCATAAACTGAGGAGTCAGATGATTTTTATTTATTTTTACCGTCTCCACAACCCTGCAGCGAATCTCATAGCTGTGCATGACACGGCTTCCGGGATATAACTGTGTACTCACAGAACCGGAAGTGCGCCTCGTTTCTTGTAGGATGCGCAGCGGCTAGTGGAAACGGGGCCTAAAGGATACCAGGGGGTTCATGCTGTGTGTGTGCATACATGTGTTATGTGCCCTTTCCCACATGCGGCTGAACTGCGTGCTCAGTGAGCAGTGACCAGTTGCCAGGCAGCAGCAAGCAGTTGTGAGAGTTTGACAGGCTTTTCACTGCCAATCAACTGCTCGTGGAAAAGAGGCCCTATATGAAATGCTGACAACTGGAGACAGGGTTTCATCCAGAACTAAAAACAGCGGCATTCCTTTCTAAAGGCTCCATCCAACAAAGTGCATGACAACCCCAGGACAAGACATTTACATGACTTATTTTCCGCACATCAACCAAATGAATGACAAACTCATTTGCATACTGCGCACGCAAACAAAACTACGGACTGCATGACATAGCCAAGTTCAAAACAAGTGCATGTCGTTCAAACAACTAGCACACGTTGCCAACTGCACAATATCAACCCAACAGTCGTATGAGTTTATCCACCTGATTGGGCAAGTCCCGTTATCATTCACTTGTCTAGTCATTTGTCATGTGTACACACACCTGGTTGTCATCCAACAGACCAAAATCAGACGATTGGGTGGATTTGTTGGACGTGTGTAGGAGCCTACACGTTTAGTGCCCATTTCCACTAGCGCAGAAACCGGGTCGAATCCTTAGAGTTTCCCCACAGGCAAATCGCTCGGGGAAACTCTGCCATAGGAAGTAATGGCGCTGCCGGCCGAACTGCTTACCCTAGCGATTCAGCCGGGATTGCCATCAGTTTCTGTGCAGGAGGCAGCGAACCCCACAGCCGTGCATGGCATGGCTTCTGGGATTCGTCTGCATGCAGCAGACCCGGAAATGCCGCCGAGCGTCTCGCAGCCACGTGCGGTGGCTAGAGGAAACGGGCCCTTACACCTAAGTGATGATAGTGGTATAAGGGGGCACTGAAAATACAGGAATATACTTAAGGTGTCCACACACATCACACAATTTGACTGTACAATCAATCACCAAGTGCTGTTATATACTACATGGATGTTGGTAAGATTGTATAAAAATTGTACATTCGGATTGCATGAAAATTGTATGGTGTGTGGCAAACTTAAAGGGAACCTAAACTGAGAGGGATGTGGATTTTTCCTTTTAAGCTATACCAGTTGACTGGCAGTTCTGCTGATCTCATTAGCTGCAGTATTGGCTGAATAACACACCTGAAACAAGCATGCAGCTAATCCAGT
Organism: Hyperolius riggenbachi; assembly: GCF_040937935.1. NCBI lineage: Eukaryota > Metazoa > Chordata > Amphibia > Anura > Hyperoliidae > Hyperolius > Hyperolius riggenbachi. Next base: position 344,774,568 of record NC_090648.1, on the reverse strand, counting down.
CTGACTTCAGTCAGAGCATCTGATCTGCATGCTTGTTCAGGGGCTGTGGCTAAAAGTATTGGAGACACATGATCAGAAGGAGAGCCGGGCAACTGGTATTATTTTAAAAGGAAAAATCCATATCCTTCTCAGTTAAGGTTCCCTTTAAGGGACACTTGATATACAAAAGCCAACAGGTATGCAGATGATCGGAAACACCCGTCATTGGGGAAAGTGAAGACCAAGCTACAGACAGTATTATGCAGGAGAAAGGAATAGCATACTTTGCATGAATCAGGCAAAGGCAGAGGCGAGCTACTCCTGGCAGAAATGCAGCTACACAAGCACGTGAACGGGGTAAGCAGCCACAATGCATGCTGTATATTACTATTATTAGCCGCTCACCTGCTCCCGGTTATGGAATCCGCCGCAACTTCCTCGCTCTCTTCTCTCCCGACTGTTAACAACAGTTTCTTTCAAACCAGGCGCTGCGCTCTGTAGCCACTCACAGCAAGCTCTGTGCGCAATAGCCAATCAGTGAAGCGGCAACTCTAAACTGACCAATAGGAACAAGCGGCGGCATGGACCAATAGACTTTCCGGTACAGTCAATGAATGAGCTGCTTCCTGTGGAGTCGCGTGACTTTAGCAATGCACTTGCAGGTTACAAATACTGGTGCAGTCGTGCTGTTTACTCAGGGCGGTCAATCAATTTCTGTACTGTTGTGATGCTCTCTTTAGGGACAGTTCCTAATTTTGAACCAAATCCACCTGTCCTCTATCATTTACATCTTCCATAATTCAGTCCCCCTATTCAAATGCACGTGGCAGAAAATCTGCATTAATCAGCAGTGCACACATATATGGCCCCTACTTACAAACTGTAACCACTGAAGAAACAGGCATGACGTAATTTATAAATCATTAAATAATGTGTATGAAATCGGCAATTGTGAAAACGTTCATCTTCCCTGTTTCAAAAGTGAAACTTATAATTATGTTTCTTTAAAAAAACGATAATATATGTTTAATCGTTATAATTGTATATTATTGTGAATAACCGTCATTTATTGTTTCTTCCAGGGCTGTGGAGTCAGAGTTGGAGTCAGAGTCGAGGAGTCGGAGCAATTTTGGGCACCTGGAGTCGGAGCTGTTGATTTCATAAACTGAGGAGTAGGGAGTCGGAGTCGGATGATTTTTGTACAAAATCCACAGCCCTGTTAAGTATTAGACTAAGGAGTCGGAGTCTGAGCTATTTTGGGTACCCGGAGTCGGAGTTTCATAAACTGAGGAGTCGGAGTTGGAAGATTTTTGTACCGACTCCACAGCCCATAATAAAATCTGAAAATATTATTTGTAACAATGATATAAATATAACTACAGTGGAGGAAATAATTATTTGACCCCTCACTGATTTAGTAAGTTTGTCCAATGACAAAGAAATGAAAAGTCTCAGAACAGTATCATTTCAATGGTAGGTTTATTTTAACAGTGGCAGATAGCACATCAAAAGGAAAATCGAAAAAAATAACCTTAACCACTTGCCGACGGCTACACGCCAGTAGGCGTGGCCGCGGCGGCAGCCCCAGGACCGCCTAACGCCGATTGGCGGAAAGTCCTGGGGCTTGCATTTGCAGGAGATCGCGCGCAGGATGCGCGCGCATCTCTTGCTTGGTGGGCGGAGCGGAGCTCCGCCTTCAGTCTCCGAGCGGCTACTGCCGCTCGGGAGACTGTTAGACGGCGATCACGCCGTCTATATACTACGTGCAGCGCTGCGATGAGCAGCAGCGCTGCACTGGGGACAGCCGTGTGACATGGCTGTCCCCATGGGGGACAAGAGAGCGATCGGCTCTCATAGGCAGAAGCCTATGACAGCCGATTGCGTGATTGGCCGGCTGGGGGGGAGGGAGGGACGGAGGGAGGGAGGGGATTTAAAGGAAGAGGGTTTTTTGAAAAAAAAGCAGCAACATAAATATTTATTAAAAAAAAAATAAACGGGGGGAGCGATCAGACCCCACCAACAGAGAGCTCTGTTGGTGGGGAGAAAAGGGGGGGGGAATCACTCGTGTGCTATGTTGTGCGGCCCTGCAGCTTGGCCTTAAAGCTGCAGTGGCCTTTTAAACTAAAAATTGCCTGGTCACTAGGGGGGTTTAGCCCTGCAGTCCTCAAGAGGTTAAATAAAAGATAGCAACTGATTTGCATTTCATTCAGTGAAATAAGTTTTTGAACCCCTACCAACTATTAAGAGTTCTGGCTCCCACAGAGTGGTTAGACACTTCTACTCAATTAGTCACCCTCATTAAGGACACCTGTCTTAACTAGTCACCTGTATAAAAGACACCTGTCCACAGAATCAATCAATCAATCAAGCAGACTCCAAACTCTCCAACATGGAAAAGACCAAAGAGCTGTCCAAGGATATCAGAGACAAAATTGTAGACCTGCACAAGGCTGGAATCGGCTACAAAACCATTAGCAAGAAACTGGGAGAGAAGGTGACAACTGTTGGTGCGATTGTTCGAAAATGGAAGGAGCACAAAATTACCATCAATCAGGGCCGGATTTGTACTTTTTACCGCCCAAGGCCAACTATACTGTCTGTATGGTTGTTGTCTCTGTGTGCCCCAATGAGAATTCTACTTACTTTCCATCATTGGATATCACAGACAATAGCTATTTCAGTAATACCAGTATAGATTATTAGTTATGTTTTCCTTAAGAACTTTTATGTTATGTTTGCCATCTCATTAATGATGGACCCATTGTGTCACCATGAGAGTTAGGCTGATGTGTACCAGCAGGACAGAGCTTACAGGTCTTGCAGGGACGACACAAGTACAGGACAGAGAGTTCAAAGGATAAAGCTGTCTTTGGAGATAGGGATGGCTGCATAAAACAGCTTTACTGCCCCTCACTGAGCCGCCCCTACATTTCTGGTGCCCTAGGCCATGGCCTATGTGGCCTTGCCAGAAATCCGGCCCTGCCATCAATCGACATCGCTCTGGGGCTCCACGCAAGATCTCACCTCGTGGGGTGTCAATGGTTCTGAGAAAGGTGAAAAAGCATCCTAGAACTACACGGGAGGAGTTAGTGAATGACCTCAAATTAGCAGGGACCACAGTCACCAAGAAAACCATTGGAAACACATTACTTCGCAATGGATTAAAATCCTGCAGGGCTCGCAAGGTCCCCCTGCTCAAGAAGGCACATGTGCAGGCCCGTCTGAAGTTTGCCAATGAACACCTGAATGATTCTGTGAGTGACTGGGAGAAGGTGCTGTGGTCTGATGAGACCAAAATAGAGCTCTTTGGCATTCACTCAACTCGCTGTGTTTGGAGGAAGAAAAATGCTGCCTATGACCCCCAAAACACCGTCCCCACCGTCAAGCATGGGGGTGGAAACATTTTGCTTTGGGGGTGTTTTTCTGCTAAGGGCACAGGACAACTTAATCGCATTAACGGGAAAATGGACGGAGCCATGTATCGTGAAATCCTGAATGACAACCTCCTTCCCTCTGCCAGGAAACTGAAAATGGGTCGTGGATGGGTGTTCCAGCACGACAATGACCCAAAACATACAGCAAAGGCAACAAAGGAGTGGCTCAAGAAGAAGCACATTAAGGTCATGGAGTGGCCTAGTCAGTCTCCGGACCTTAATCCAATAGAAAACCTATGGAGGGAGCTCAAGCTCATAGTTGCACAGAGACAGCCTCGAAACCTTAGGGATTTAGAGATGATCTGCAAAGAGGAGTGGACCAACATTCCTCCTAAAATGTGTGCAAACTTGGTCATCAATTACAAGAAACGTTTGACCTCTGTGCTTGCAAACAAGGGTTTTTCCACTAAGTATTAAGTCTTTTATTGTTAGAGGGTTCAAAAACTTATTTCACTCAATGACATGCAAATCAGTTGCTATCTTTTATTTAAAGAGACTCCGTAACAAAAATTGCATCCTGTTTTTTATCATCCTACAAGTTCCAAAAGCTATTCTAATGTGTTCTGGCTTACTGCAGCACGTTCTACTATCACCATCTCTGTAATAAATCAACTTATCTCTCTCTTGTCAGACTTGTCAGCCTGTGTCTGGAAGGCTGCCAAGTTCTTCAGTGTTGTGGTTCTGTGATGCATCTCCCCCCTCCAGGCCCCTCTCTGCCCACTGCCTGTGTATTATTTAGATTAGGGCAGCTTCTCTCTTCTCTCTTATCTTTTACAAGCTGGATAAATCCTCCTCTGAGCTGGCTGGGCTTTCACATACTGAGGAATTACATACAGGCAGAGCTGTCTGCACTCTGCAGGAAGAAACAGCCTGACACTTCAGTGGAAGATAGCTGCAGGGGGAAAAAAACACACAAATGATCTCTTGAGATTCAAAAGGAAGGGTGTATACAGCCTGCTTGTGTATGAATGTATTTTCTATGTGTGGACATACTGTACATCAACCTACTTCCTGTTTTGGTGGCCATTTTGTTTGTTTATAAACAAACCTTTTAAAACTGTTTTTAACCACTTTTAATGCGGCGAGGAGCGGCGAAATTGTGACAGAGGGTAATAGGAGATGTCCCCTAACGCACTGGTATGTTTACTTTTGTGCGATTTTAACAATACAGATTCTCTTTAAGGTTATTTTTTCGATTTTCCTTTTGATGTGCTATCTGCCACTGTTAAAATAAACCTACCATTGAAATGATACTGTTCTGAGACTTTTCATTTCTTTGTCATTGGACAAACTTACAAAATCAGTGAGGGGTCAAATAATTATTTCCTCCACTGTATGTTCGTAATAAGTGTTGTAAAACGTTATTACTAAAATTTTACTAAAACTTTACCTAACCCTACTCTCACACAGAACCCTCCTTGTACCTATCCCTAACCCCTAGACCCACCTGGTGGTGCCTAAACCTAAGACCCCCCTGGTGGTGCCTAACCATAACCACCCCCCTGGTGGTGTATATTGTACTGTAACTATACCCAACCCTACTCTCACACAGAAGCCTCCCTGTACCTATCCCTAACCCCTAGACCCCCCTGGTGGTGCCTAACCCTAAGACTCCCCAGGTGGTGCCTAAACCTAAGACCCCCCCTGGTGGTGCCTAAACCTAAGACCCCCCTGGTGGTGCCTAAACCTAAGACCCCCCTGGTGGTACCCAACCCTAACCACCCCCCTTAGTGATCGCTTTATTATGTGGATAATAATGTTTTACAAATAGTGACTAAAAAATATATTGCAATTTACGTTACATACTGATCGCTTTATTTTGTGAATAATAATGTTTTACAAAGGGATACAATTTTAAATAATGTTTTAAATAGGATAAATGTTTAGTATTTTTATAAACGTTGTTCATCACGGGTGCAATTTCTAAACGTAAATCATCACAAGCACAGTTATAAAACATTAAAAATCTCCGGGCGCCGTTTGTAAAACATTATTAATCTCCGGCGCCCTTTTTTCCTGTTCGGCGCCCATTAAACAATATTTATTATGGGAGTGAATGGCGGCGCCCTTTTTGTCCACTAGCTGCCTGCGCCCTTTTTTCCTGTTACCACTCGTGCCATCATGAGTCAATTTGAATTAATCTAGGCCATGGGGAACTCTCACATAGAAATATTTTTAATTCTAAAAGTTGTGTTTTAAGAGTTTGATTTGAGAGATGGAATCTGGTGATAAATGTCACTGAGGAAAATAGTTACAGATTACCCAACAAGCTATCAGTGAAAAACTCGGAATATACTTTTTGTTTTACAGTGGAAAATCTAGTTATGAAAAATTATCAACAGTTAAGTGATAGGTTACCAATGCAGGAGGGTTTTCTAATTAAACTGTTTTGAAGTTTGCATTGCAATCTGTTTTCCCCGATATTGTGGCAATCTCGAATGTTAAATCGATCAATTTTGTATAGTTAAACCCATTGGATAAGTAAACAGTCCAACGTTCCCTGTGATCAGGAAACCAGAGGATGTCAACACAGAGTGTACTGTGTGATGCATGGATGAGACCTGCAGCGCTGGAGGAGGTAAGTAATAAGGTGGCCACACATGTTACAACTTTTTTTATTTTCATTCAATCAATCCAATCCAATTTTTTGATTGATCGGTTTTTGAAGCAATTGATCAATTTAACACATAGATTGATGTTAATGAGAACAATTGGCACACTGCAGGCTGTATTCACAGTGTGACGTGCCAGAGCTGCGTTATCTTGTCCCCTCTTCTGTTCTCTCTGTACACAAACAAGTGCAGATCCACGGCTGACTCTGTTAAAGGGGAACTGAAGAGAGAGGTATTTGGAGGCTGCCATGTTTATTTCCTTTTAAGCAATACCAGTTGCCTGGCAGCCCTGCTGAACCTCTGCCTCCAATACTATCAGCCATAGCCCCTGAACAAGCATGCAGCAGATCAGGTGTTTCAGACTTTAAAGTCAGATCTGACAAGACTAGCTGCATGCTTGTTTCTGGTGTTATTCAGATACTACTGCAGAGAAATAGACCAGCAGGGCTGCCAGGCAACTGGTATTGATTAAAAGGAAATAAATATGGCAGACTCCGTATACCTCTTACTTCAGTTCCCCTTTAAGGTCATCAAGTTCACCGACGACACCTCCATTGTTGGCCTCATCACTAAGGACAACGTCCAGGAATACAGCCAGGAGGAGCTGTAAATTTGTTAAAAGCAAACAGTTTCACTTACCTGGGGCTTCCCGAAGCCCCCAGCAGCCATCCTGTGCCCTCGCCGGTCCTGCCTGAGCCTCCGTTCTCCCGCGCAAGCTACTTTCATTACCGCTGACTTACAAGTCGACGGCAACTGCGTGCCCCGGGCAGTGCGACGCTTTCTTCGCATTCCCACCCACTAGAGCAGCTATAGCGGGCAGGAATGCGAAGAAAGCGTCACATTGCCCGGGGCGCTCAGGTGCAGTTGAAAGTCATCGGTAATGAAAGTAGCTCCCGCGGGAGAACAGAAGCTCGGGCAGGACCGGCGAGGGCACAGGGCGGCTGCTGGGGGCTTCGGGAAGCCCCAGGTAAGTGAAACTATTTGCTTTTAACGACTTTACAGTTCCACTACCATGGAAGATGGACGGACCGGCTTCGGTCGCTCAGGTCAAAGGCCGGCCATGTTCACACTGCACACTTTGTGCTGACAGCCTCTGGCTCCCAGATCACATGGCTTGCATCAGTTATGTGATCAGAAGCCAGCAAATGGGAGCAGAGAGTGTGTGACTATGAAACCCGCAGTGCTGGAGCAGATATAAATTACGCCAGTACTCCTGAGGCAGGAAGCACACTTATTTGATTTGTGAATGTTTTGCCGCACCGACTATTGTAGTCAATGGTCCATTTGGGAATCCCACGTAGTTCAAATTTTTCCTGCTACTCGGGGCTTCTTTTATACTGAAAATGCAGCATGACTTTTTTTAATTGCATCAAAAATCAGAATTGCATCTACAATTGCATCAAAAATGGAATTGCATGTGGTGTAAAAGAGCTCTTCAATTGGAAAGCTTTCTGCTTTTTCCCACACAATGCATACCTTCATAAATCTAATGTATTTTGTTGCATCTGAAAAATCATAAACAGGGAAAATTGCATGCAGGAAAATGCAGAACATCCTGAACAAACCGTTAAGAATTAGCCGCAGACAACTCAGAAGGGAGCCTGTGAGACACGGGTGATTACAACTTCACCCACTGGTTCAGAGTAAACTGCCACCACCGCGGTTACCATGGGACCGTGGAGCCCACTAACTGACTGACTAGTCCTGCGAATAAAACGGTTAAACACACAGTATTCTGTCTAGCCAACAACAAACAAACAGTAGCGTATCTTCAGAGACCCGGGATCAGTTCTGTGTGTGCTGATAAGCAGGGTAGCGGACAGTGAATGACTTGGAGAAAGTCGTTTATTCACGCAATATAAATAATATATATATACAGACAATTGTTAAAACAGTAATAGCCAGTATAAAAAATAAAAGAAGGGAGAAAAATACTTAGTTCCTGGAAAGATGTCCCTTTTGTGGGAAAAACAGAGTTCTGGGTTTCAATCAAAGTTCAGAGTTCAGACCAGGTGGATGCCAGCATATCCTCAAGCTGGCACCGATGAGTTCAAGATGTTTTCAGGGTGGAGGACCTGAGTTTGGCTCCTCTGCCATTCTTATGCCCCTGATTCAGTAGGAGGGAGTGAGGGCGGGGCCACACACCCCCTTAAAACATGAGATGAGTCCTCCCCTTGTCCTGGAGACCAGAAATCATGCCTTAACCATATATGGGCTCTATCTCACAGAACCGTACAGGTCAGGGCAGATTTACTAATATTTTCAGGTCGGTCTCGATTTACCCAGCGCCCTGATACCAGACATGAGGGGTGGGACCCCTGTGGTATCATCAGGGCACTTTCAAACTGCCTAACTGGCAGTCCTTACCTCAGAATGTTCTGAAACTTCCTCAGAACCAGCATCGGGACTCATGCTACACTTCCCCCACGTTTGGCGAAGCTGCCATCTCAGGAACCCCAGAAATATGACAGATCTGGGAAGTTATGGATTATGCTATGAGACTCAGGTTTATTCAGGATGTGTTCTAGCTGCTAACAGCTGACTTCCCTTTGATCTTTACCAGTGAGCAAGGTGTCAAGACCTCCCGGAGATTCGTAGCCTGCCTGGCTGCACCTAGGCATCCTGATCACCCTTTGGTTAATTAACATCTACATGAGATCAGCTAGGTGTCACCTGGTTCCCAGACCAGAAAGGGAAATTGTGCCTTCCACAGGGAAGATGTTCAAGCTAATTAACACCTCCCCCCCCAGGCTTCCACTCAGCTAAGACAGATCCCCCAGCTGTTCCTAGGCAGAGGGATACTACACATCGAATCTTGGTTTAACGATTTGTGTCGCAAAGCGACCGCAATCGCGTTTTGGCCGACTGGGCGTCGCCCGGCGTCACACCTCCCCTTCCTGACGCTGTGTAGGGGGTTGTCAGCAAGACATCCGCCGTAGCAGCCATTGGCGCTGCTGGGTCTAGTTCCCCCTGACACCGGGACAGCCCATCGGCGTTTTGGTGTCGGCTGCCCGCTTTGTGTTGGATCGTAAAGTCGTACTGTTGCAATGACAGGCTCCACCGTAGGAGCTTGCCATTGGTCCCAGCAGTACGGTTTAGCCAACTTAGGGGGTTATGGTCGGTAATGATCGTGAAAGAGCGGCCGTACAGATACGATTGTAGTTTCTGTAGGGCCCACACGATCGCTAGGCACTCCTTTTCAGTTGTGGAGTAGGCTACCTCTCGGGGCAGGAGCTTCCGGCTCAGGTAGAGGATAGGGTGTTCATCTCCCTTTCCGTCCACCTGGCTGAGGACTGCGCCGAGACCGTAGTCAGAGGCATCGGTTTGCACAACAAACCGACGACTGAAATCCGGGGCTTGAAGCACAGGGGCACTCGCGAGTGCCTGCTTCAACGCTTGGAAGGCGTTCTCGCAAGCGGGGGTCCAGCTAACAACCTTGGGGTGTTTCTTGCTAGTGGCATCGGTCAGGGGCTTCGCCAGGGTACTATAGGCTGGAACAAATTTCCTATAGTAGCCGGCGGTCCCCAGGAACGCCTGGACCTGCTTTTTCGTGATAGGCCGAGGCCATGCCAGGATGGCGTCAACCTTTCCCGTGTCAGGTTTCAGGGTGTTACCCCCCACCCGGTGACCTAAGTACTGCACCTCGGTCATACCAATCTGACACTTACTCGGCTTAACTGTCAGATTGGCTGCGGCCAGCCTCTCTAGTACCTGGGACAGGTGTTTGAGGTGTTCCTCCCAGGTGGGGCTGAACACCGCAATGTAATCCAAGTACGCTACAGCGAACCCTTGCAGTCCCTCCAGCAGGTCGTTTACGGCCCGCTGAAACGTGGCAGGAGCGTTCTTCATCCCAAAGGGCATCATCGTGAACTCGAAGAGGCCAAAAGGGGTGATGAAGGCCGACTTCTGCCTCGCGTCAGGTGCAAGTGGTATCTGCCAGTACCCCCGGCTCAGATCCATGATTGATAGGTACCTGGCGGACGCCAGCGTATCCAACAACTCATCGATGCGAGGCATGGGGTAGGCGTCTGTAGTGGTGACGGCGTTCAACTTCCTGTAGTCCACTTCTTGGGGACCAGGACAACAGGGGCTGCCCAGGCACTACAGGACTTTTGAACCACCCCTAGCTCTAGCATCTCCCTCACCTCTTTCTGCATGTCCGCTTGCACCTCTGGGGAGACGCGGTAAGCGGATTGCCTGATGGGGGGATGGGTGCCCGTATCTACCCTATGCACTGCCAGACTGGTCCGCCCCGGGACACCGGAGAAGGTGTGCTGGTACGGACCCAGCACCTCCTGCAACTGCTCTTGCAGGGACGAGGAGAGTTGTGGGTTGACGCTTAGGTTGCTGTCCACATCTCGTATGTCAGCCAGCAGGTCTAACAGGGGGTCTGCCTCTCCTTGCTCTAACCGGCTGCACACTGGCAGCACATACTTGGTCCTGTCATGGTGGGCCTTCAGCATGTTGACATGAAAGCTTTTCTGTTTCCTGCCTCCCATGTTCACCAGATGTCAGAGGGTTTAACCGTCGCACTATAGTGTAGGGTCCCTCCCAGGCCGCTTGCAGCTTGTTCTGCCTCACTGGAAGAAGGGCATACACTTTGTCACCTACTTCAAATGACCTCTCTCCAGCAGTGCGGTCATACCAGAGTTTTTGTTTGGCCTGAGCCTGGGCCATGTTTTCCGTTACCATTTCTGTGAGGGACTCCATCTTGTCCCTGAACTTGAGGACATAATCCACTACCGAGACATCTGTGGGGTCCCCCTTGCCCTCCCACGTCTCCCGCATCAATTGTAGGGGCCCTCGGACATTCCTACCATACAGGAGCTCGAACGGGGAGAACCCGGTAGATTCCTGCGGCACCTCCCTGTATGCAAACAACAGATGAGGCAGGTATCGTTCCCAGTCCCCACCTTGCGACTCAACAAACGTGGTCAGCATTTGCTTCAGCGACCCGTTGAACCTTTCACACAGTCCATTGGTCTGCGGGTGGTAGGGACTGGAGACAATGTGCGTCATCTGTATCTTTTTGCACAGGGCCTCCATGAGTCCGGACATAAACTGGGTTCCCTGATCAGAGAGCATCTCCGCAGGGAACCCGACTCGGGAGAAAATGTTAAGTAGCGCGTCGGCTACCTTGTCCGCCCTCAGGGAGGAAAGTGCCATGGCCTCAGGATAGCGGGTGGCGTAATCCACCACCGTCAGGATGTACCTTTTGCCACTGCTGCTGGGAGTGGGCAATGGTCCAATTATGTCGACTGCCACTCTGTGAAAGGGCTCACCTATGATTGGCAGTGGACACAAGGGAGCTTTGCGGGGATTCCCAGCCCTTTTTACCTTTTGGCAAATGGTACATGAGCGGCAGTAGTTTGTCACATCTATCCGCATTTGAGGCCAGTAGAAATGCCCCCGGATACGATCAAGGGTCCTGTGGATCCCCAAGTGCCCGGCCAGGGGAATGTCATGTGCGGACTTCAGCACATGCCCCTGGAAGGCACTAGGTACCACAAGCAACTTGGTACCCATGCCCATTTCACCTTCGGTGGGGTGTACAGGCCCACTGTACAACTTCCCACCTTCCCAGTATACCTTGAACGTAGCCTCGTCTGTGAGGGGCTCAGAAGCCTGTTTTCTGAGGGCCTCGAGGCTAGGGTCAGTCTGGAGTGCTTGCACAAATGCAGCACTCTCACTCTCAGCCAGCTGGCCCGTGGCATATGAGGTTAGTGGCTGAAGGGTACCATCCCTGTGGTCAGAGGAGGGGGAGGAGGCCGGAACCTCCTCCACCTGTTCTGAGCTCAGGTTCTGAGCAGTATGGCTGCGTGTTACCGCTAGCACAGGTATCCCTTCAGAATGGCACATATTGGCATTACCTACATCATTGTCACAAGCATTAATAACAGTAACAGGAACATTTTCATCACAGACAGTTTGTACATCAAACACAGGTACCCGTGAACTGGGCACTTTCAACCCACCTCCCCCCTGTTCTTGCCCCTGGGTGCAAAGTACCTGGGTGTGGGCAGAGAGTCCGTCTCCGTCCTGGTATTCCACAGGGCTTGGTGCAGGTTCATAGTACGACACCAGCGTGCCCAAGTCGGTCCCCAGCAAAACAGGGACCGGCAGTTGGTCCAGGATCCCAACAACCTTCCCATGGACTCCCACTCCCCAGTCAATGGACACCCGAGCTTGGGGAATGTGAGAAAGAGTGCCCCCCACTCCCGTGAGGGTGAGGTGCTGGTCAGGAATGATGGCCTCTGCGGGGACAAGGTGTGCACGCACCAGAGTGACATCTGCTCCGGTGTCACGGAAACCAGTGACAAGCTGGTCATTCACAGTAACCAGCTGGTGATTGCTTGTGATGGGGGAGTTCCCTGTCCCCGTGGCAAACATCATGTTGGATGCGGCTCCTGGTTGGGGTACACTGGCGGGTGGTGTCTGCCGCGGGCGAGGTGCGGGTGGTCCAGGGGCTGGGGTGGTCTGCCTCCGCTCCGGACAGGTGAACTTCATGTGTCCCGTCTTGTGGCAGTAGTGACAGGTGACCTCTCCAGAGGCTGCAGCCCTGGGTGCAGAAGCTGTGCTGGGTGGCCTCTGTGGCTGACGGCTCACAGGGGCAGGAGAGTCTGCCGAGGTATTGGGCTGACCTCCTCTCCAGTTGGATGGGACAGTTCTGCGTGTATCAGACACCCGGGTAGTTGCAAAGGTCTCAGCGAGGTCTGCAGCGACAGTTGCTGACGCAGGCTTGCGCTCCAACACAAATTGTCGTACATCAGCAGGGCAAATGTTCAGAAATTGTTCGAGGACTATCAAGTCCTCCAGAACGCCATAAGACCCTTTGGTGAAGCCTAGAGTCCACTGGCGGAGTGTGGTGAGCAAGCTGCTGACCACATCTCGGTACGAATCAGAAGACTTTTTCTGCCAGGCCCTGAACTTTTTCCGATAGGCTTCTGGCGTCAGCTGGTACTTAGTAATGATAGCGTCTTTTATAGCAGCATAATCATTATCCTTTTCCGCAGGCAATTCTGCGAAAGCATCAAGCGCTTTGTAGCGCAGCAAAGGTGTCAGATGTCTGGCCCACTGGTCTTGGGACAGACGATACTGACGGCAGGCTTTTTCAAAAGACCGCAAAAACAAGTCAATGTCTGTGTCCTTTTCAATATTAGCAAATTTAAATTTTGCACTTACGGGTGCTGCAGCTCCTTCAGCAGGGAGGCTGGGCGGTGAACTCCGGCTGGCCTGTTGAACCTTTGCCATGTTTAGCTCATGCTGTCGTTTCTCCCGCGCCTCTGCAGATTGGCGCTCCCGTTCTCGCTCAGCGGCATCCCTCTCCGCGTGGCGTTCTGCAGATTGGCGTTCCCGCTCCTCTCGTGCCTCTCGCTTTTGCTCCGCCATGTACTGCAGGTACTTGTCCAGGTCAGTCTCCATCAGCTTTTGTAATGCCTGCTGCATTACCGGGTCAGCACCCATGGACAGTCCAGTACTGGCTAGTTCCGGGCGAGTACTGTCAGAAACTCTGGGATTGGGGTCCATACTGACAGTCTCTGGCGTAACTGTTGCAACAGGGCCCGCAGGATGCTCAACCTCTGTACGCCTAGGATCTTCAGCCTCTGGTTACCGTTGATTGTCAGATGGGCTGGTATCCACCTCAGCGGACACTCCCGGCTCCCGCAGTTGCTGGGTATCCCATCTGGACAAGTCTGCTATCAGGTCCTGTTGTTTCCTGCGGCCGACGTCAATGCCTCTCGCTTGGCAAAGATTTTGCAGGTCCGACAGGCACATGTTCTGGTAGTTCCCGGACATTTCCATGCCAAATAAAATAAAACTTTTGGGGAGGGGTACTGGCTACACAGTCTCTCTGTATATATAAAAAATATATTGCCTTCCAGCTACACCAACGAATTAGTTCGTTTCTTGATAGCGCTAGCGCTATCTTAGATACTTTCAGCACAACACAGGTCCCAACCGCTGCCTAACACTGTCACAGGAGCCCTAGTGGCTGACCGCACTTAGCCTTCTAAATGGTGCCAGCGCACAGATCGTGCGAACTCTGGTCGCAGTCAATGCGCAGGAACCGTTAAGAATTAGCCGCAGACAACTCAGAAGGGAGCCTGTGAGACACGGGTGATTACAACTTCACCCACTGGTTCAGAGTAAACTGCCATCACCGCGGTTACCATGGGACCGTGGAGCCCACTAACTGACTGACTAGTCCTGCGAATAAAACGGTTAAACACACGGTATTCTGTCTAGCCAACAACAAACAAACAGTAGCGTATCTTCAGAGACCCGGGATCAGTTCTGTGTGTGCTGATAAGCAGGGTAGCGGACAGTGAATGACTTGGAGAAAGTCGTTTATTCACGCAATATAAATAATTAATATATACAGACAATTATTAAAATCAACAATTATTAAAACAGTAATAGCCAGTATAAAAAATAAAAGAAGGGAGAAAAATACTTAGTTCCTGGAAAGATGTCCCTTTTGTGGGGAAAACAGAGTTCTGGGTTTCAATCAAAGTTCAGAGTTCAGACCAGGTGGATGCCAGCATATCCTCAAGCTGGCACCGATGAGTTCAAGATGTTTTCAGGGTGGAGGACCTGAGTTTGGCTCCTCTGCCATTCTTATGCCCCTGATTCAGTAGGAGGGAGTGAGGGCGGGGCCACACACCCCCTTAGAACATGAGATGAGTCCTCCCCTTGTCCTGGAGACCAGAAATCATGCCTTAACCATATATGGGCTCTATCTCACAGAACCGTACAGGTCAGGGCAGATTTACTAATATTTTCAGCGCCCTGATACCAGACATGAGGAGTGGGACCCCTGTAGTATCATCAGGGCACTTTCAAACTGCCTAACTGGCAGTCCTTACCTCAGAATGTTCTGAAACTTCCTCAGAACCAGCATCGGGACTCATGCTACACTTCCCCCACGTTTGGCGAAGCTGCCATCTCAGGAACCCCAGAAATATGACAGATCTGGGAAGTTATGGATTATGCTATGAGACTCAGGTTTATTCAGGATGTGTTCTAGCTGCTAACAGCTGACTTCCCTTTGATATTTACCAGTGAGCAAGGTGTCAAGACCTCCCGGAGATTCGTAGCCTGCCTGGCTGCACCTAGGCATCCTGATCACCCTTTGGTTAATTAACATCTACATGAGATCAGCTAGGTGTCACCTGGTTCCCAGACCAGAAAGGGAAATTGTGCCTTCCACAGGGAAGATGTTCAAGCTAATTAACACCTCCCCCCCAGGCTTCCACTCAGCTAAGACAGATCCCCCAGCTGTTCCTAGGCAGAGGGATACTACACATCGAATCTTGGTTTAACGATTTGTGTCGCAAAGCGACCGCAATCGCGTTTTGGCCGACTGGGCGTCGCCCGGCGTCACACAGACTGATGTGCATTGCTATAAAATGCACAGAAGTGACCTTAGGCCCCTTGAGGTGTCCCCTACTGATCCAATTTTATCTTCCAATCGACCCTCCGATCAATTGGACACTGTTGATGGTGTCAATCAACAACAAATAACCAGAACCTCAATGGGATTCATTTGTATTCCATTTATGGACCTGATCAATGCTTTCCTTCTGATTGCAATCATTGGATCGCAAGGTCAGTCGTAAAATTGTATCATTAGCAGGCACCTTTAGAGATCAATGGGTGTACCAAACAGAGAACACACAAGCAATAGTGCAGCATCTTCCATCTGATTATATCCTGGTACAGCAATGGTACTACAGGGCCCATTATGGTGCCATCTTCGCATCCCAGGTAAGGAGTACCATTCACAATTCATAAGTACAGTACGCTACTTGGGGAGGTCAGTGGATTTAGTAAACATAATACTTGCATTTATCCTTTACGCAGCTAATGTAACTTAAACCAAATGGCTGATCTGGCAAATCCTGTTCTTTCCAGTTTGTGTAATTTAAATGAGAAACCTGAACAATGTTGTTTTATACTGAAACAAAGATTATTCTGTTTTCACTAGCAAATGACTGTGACATTTGCAATTTTCATTATTTTGTCTTGAGGGATAAAAAAAAAACAACAACACAATTGTGTACAAAAAATTATAATAAACATTTATTAGCATCACATTTTCACAAATAAAACAACTTATCATTAAAGCGAGATCTTTTGTTAAAACTAAAACGGTTTTCTTCCAACAGTTGCAACAGTGCAGTTATGAACATCTTTTTTTAGTCAACTTGGTAACACTATTAGTGCCGCCATTAAAAATAACGTCTTCAAAATCCAGAGTTACTCCTTTAACTTTGAGTTTTCGTAGATTTGCAGATTTAAAACCTGAAAAATTAGATAAAAATGTGTTTGTGTGCGTACACCTGTTGTATACTGTGCTATAATGGCTATAGGAGACACTTACACATGAATAGCTGTACAAGCAGAGCAGAGACAACCAGAAAATTTACAAGTTACAAATACTGCATCAACCTACTTGGAACAGCTCCACAACTTCTTTCTGCATCTCCAGAGCTTTCTGATGGACAATATATTGAGCACCATTGTACATAATACAGTTATGAAGCATTAACAAGACATCTCGCTGGAATTCTGCTTTTGTCTTAATGATTCCATTTCTTATCCTATGCCTTATTGTCCTCAGGTCCATGGGCCTGAAAGAGCAGAATCTGTCAACACTAAAACACTCACAATTCATGCAAATTACACTATACACACATCACATAGTTCAGTGTTTGCAATCTAACACATCATCAAAGTCTTGCTTGGTGGCCATGTAAATAACTTCTTTGGTTAACAGCAGCATTGCTGGTTGCTAGGCAATGCAATTTGCTCAGTTTACAAGTACATCTACTGGAGAAGCCACAGGTCTACTTAGACTGCTGATGCCTCCACAAAAGAGAACTAGTCATGAGTGCTGTCACAAAAAGGCATGCCTTGTACATTTCAGCTGGGCTTGGTATTTCCCCCTCAATGTAGAGACTGTTATGATGCCACTAAAGAAAGCCCTAGATGCTGCTGTAAACCTGGAGTGCCTCAACACGCGCAGACATGTGCACAAGCCCCACCTCACTAGCTCTCCCTCAAGAACAGGCCGCTCCTATTCCCTAGGCCACAGCAGCCACTATGGCAAACATAGACCAGATCCTTGAAGCAGAGGTCGTCAGTAAAGGTATCCTCCCCACTATAATACCCCCCACCTCCCCATAACAGAGGAGGTTAAACCAGAGGTATCTTTTGCTCAGCAAAGATTTTAAAATTGAAAATGGGAGAGGCTGGAGCATGGATTTGCAGCCCGAGGGACACTTTGAGTGACATTCATTCCTAATAACATTAATAGAGCTGAGGACAAAATGATTATCATTTGTTACAGAGCACCCAGATAGCTTATAGTGACCAAGAACCACTAGAAAAGAGACTAAAAAAAGTGAAGCCAAATATACATTCTTAACACACAAGGTATTTACTATAATTCAGCTTTAAGTAAGCAAGTATCATGGCCCCCCATGATGCATCACATACTGTAAGCCAGGCTCACATCCAGACCCACTAGTGTATATTGAGCCAATAGTCAGCTGAGTGAGCCAATGGTCAGCTGCACATATGGAGCTTTGTGCAAGCCCATTTTTAGTTCTTGGTCATATATTTAGTTCTGGGTAGAAGCCCTTCCCAATTTGGTAACAAGGCATGGTGGACCATGTATCTTGCTTCTGCAATTCCTAACATCTACTATATTATTTCAGGTATATGAATGTATATTTTTGGTGACTATCAATTAAGATGACTGAATTTTTTTTTGAATCGGTGAAATCATTTCCGAAAGGAATTTTGTTCATTAGTTATTATATATATATTTTCAGGCGCAAAATCTAGTATGTATATGGCTATAATCTCATTGTGGTAATAGCAGCCAGAGTTTTACACTATGCAACATGGCTGGTTTTCTCTGCATTTCATATGTTTGCATATATGTTATTTGGTGGGCTGATTTATATGAATTATTGAATGAAATAGATCTTTCTATAGGTGGCCACACACCATACAATTTTTTTAATATCTGTTCAATTCAAGAATAGCAATCAATTTTTCTGACTAGCATTTCAAAACTCTGACCAATGTACCACACACATACATTACATTTTTCCTCAATTATGATAAAAATGATTGAATACTCCAATAAAATTGCTTGGGTGTATATATTAATAAATTGACAATCTAGCACACACCATTCAATTTTCATAAATGATCAGAAAAATCCAACATTTCCGATCAACTTTTATCGAATAAAAATGGAAAATCCGATCAGATTTCTTGCTCGAATAAAGAAAAAAGCTTTTGATTTTTCTGGAAATCTGATTTTTTTTATCAACTTGCCATAAAATGAGATCATTTTATTGTATCGTGTGTGGCCACCTTTAGTTAAAGAGATACCGTGACCAAGAATTGAACTTCATCCCAATCAGTAGCTGATACCCCCTTTCCCATGAGAAATCTTTTCCTTTTCACAAATGGATCATCAGGGGGGTCTGTATGGCTGATACAGAGGTGAAACCCCTCCTACAGGAAACTGTGAGGACAATGGTCCTGGCAGTTTCCTGTCTGGGAACCTTGTTGCATTGTGGGAAATAGCCGTTTACAGCTGTTTCCAACTGCCAAAAAAGCAAGCAGCAGCTACATCACTTGCCAGCAGTAAAAATGTCACCATGTGATAAATGTCAGAATGTAAATCAGAAATTTAAAAGATTTTACAATGGGCAAACACTGATTAAATCGTCCTACCTAATGAAGAGCAAGTGTCCCTGCGTCCTATGTCCGTGTGTCAGTGCTTTATTGCACTGCGCATGTGCAGGGAGGGACGCAGAGACACTAAAGAGAGCTGGGGGAGGATGGGGCCAGAAGGGACAGGCATGTGTGGGCGGGCGCGCGCATGCGCGCTGATATGTGTGGTGACAGACCTAGCCCATTTTTAAACAAGCTAAGGTCATTAGTTTATACAAAATGATTGTAAAAATGAAGCACTTTTTTATTACATTATTTTCACTGGAGTTCCTCTTTAAAGCTCACTTTTTTTGCATTTGTTTAATGTTGAAGGTTTAAACAGAGACTGAAGTCTCATAAAATTCAAGTTTTTATTTTAAAAATAACTTTAACATCATTGCCCTACCTAAAACGCTGCATCCCCGCGGCTGAACACTAACTAAATCCCCCCAAACTCCCCGGGGCACACTGCGGGTAGCGCTTCTGTGAGAGGCAGAGCTTTCGGCTGCTGCTTTGCCTCTACACGCATCTATAAGCGCGGATCGCCGCCTCCCCCCGCCCCTCTCAGTCCTCTTTCACTGAGAGGGGCGGGGAGAGGCGGAGATACGCGTGCATTGACGCGCATGGAGGCAGAGCTGCAGCTGAAAGCTCTGCCTCCCGGGGCAGCAAAATCCACGACCAAGAAAATCGTCGATTTTGCGGGGGGTGGGGGGCTGAAGTTAGGGGGGATTTAGTTAGAGTTCAGCCGTGGAGATGCGGCGTTTTAGGTAGGGTAATGATGTTAAAGTGATTTTTAAAATAAAAACGTGAATTTTATGAGACTTCAGAATCTCTTTAAGTAGTATCTCCATTTTTGAGATTGCTGGGGGATTTAGTATCTCCATTCATATCATGTATACAACTCTTGGCATGTCTGCATATGTTGAAATGAGTAGCTGGTATGTCTTCTAAACCATAAGCAGGAAGCAGAATAGCAGAGACTGGAATGGACATGGGTACAGTATAGAATTGTAGAGGGAAGCACAGAACTGTGAAGGGAGTGGACACTGGAGACAGCAGTAAACAAATTAGCGGTATATGAAGATTCACAGCGTTATGATCTCCCAACAGTCAAAAACAACTCAGTTTTTATGACTAGCTTGAATATATAGTATATAGCTATACTGACCGCTTAACTATCTCATTGTAGCCTGGAGCTTGTTTTTCTTTCACTGGTTTCAAGAATGGTACTGCAAATCTAAAATAAAATGGAAATGTTGGAAGGTTAGCATTAGCAAATAAGAAAGGCTTCTGACCACTACAGACCATAAATCATACCTCCCAACTTTTTGAGATCAGAAAGAGGGACACTAAAGCCACACCCCTGCCACACCTCTATAAAGATTTCATAAGAAAAAATGTTGTTTTATAATTAAAACCACACTGGTCCTTTCTATCCTGGTTCATTTTCCTTCATATTAACGTGAAAATAAGAAATATATGAACTTAGGATGGGAATAAAGTTTAGTCAGTTATAACACATTTTTCTATAGAAAAATAGATACATTTACATAGTGTGAGGATCTGCGTGGCTGCCTGCGCAGGCAGGCAGCCTTTTGATCACTGTTCAGGTCTGCATTCTGCAGGTCTCTGGAAGAGAGACCTTTTGTCAGTTGTGCAGCTTGCTGCTGAGGAATTTGCATATGTTTGTCATGCAGATTGCCTAGCCACATCCGTTGTGGGCTTGCTCTATAAAGAGCTATGTTTCCCACAGTAAGTTGCTGGTCATAAGGATTCTTCCTGTGAAACACTCTGGAGAGTGTCAGCCTTGCTCATTGTTTGAAAGATTAGCTTAAGAGTAATTCTTGGGACTGCACTCGGCAGGTTCCCTAGTGCAGTTAGGATTGCATTTCTGTTTTGTCTGTCTATTGCAATTGTCCTGTCCCTGCGGTGGTCGACAGGAGGTCGTTCTGATCTTTGTTCTTGGAGTATAGCTGGAGCAGCGGTTGCTACCAGCTATCTCCTCTATCTGTCTTGCTTGGATCGCACTCGCCTAGCGCTAGTGCTGTGGATCCGTCTAATCTCCATCTCTCTGTCTCCCTGGATTGCACTGGCCTCTTTTCGCTAGTGCTGTGGATCCCATCTCTCGCTTGTCCCTGTTTTCGTGTGTCTGTCTTGTCTGCTACGAACGCTTGCTGGAGGCTCGGTGAGGTAACCGTTAAGCAAGCGCTCGCGTCCTCTGTTTCATGTTTGTCTGTCGGTGGTTAGTTAGGCATGCTTGTCTCTATTGTGCTTATCACGTGGAGACCGCGCATGAACGTGTGCACTGTTGCGAATGAGTGCGGTGTTCGCGTTCAGTTAGCGTTTGATATTTTCCTTGTCTCCTCATTGTGTGATTTGCTGTGCCTTTGCTACTCTCGTGCTCCGCCTTGCTGTAGCCTTGTGTCACGTCTGGAGATCGCACCTCTCTCGATCGCGTTCCTACTTCATATCTGCTGTGGTGTGTGCACCGTCGCGGGTTGGCGACTAGTTTGGTGCACACACATACAATCTGTCTCTGTGCTCATTCTCAATCGCCTCTCTTGCGATTGCGTTTCTTCCCTTCGTACAATTCCTGTCTGGCGTGTGTGGTAGGGCAGAGGAGCTGTTCCTCTGCACTCCACAGCTCCACCTGCCGACAGGAATTTCCCTCTACAGGTGCATTGCACCTTCTGCTGGGTTCCCGCAAATTATACGCTTGTGGAGGATTTCCGCAGTGTCAGCGCACATCCTGTGCGCTGATCACGGAGACAATTCCACAATCGTTACACATAGATCTGTACATCAATCACAAAAGAGGGCCAATGAGAGGGAAAGAGGGATGGGGTTCCCAAAGAGGGACTGTCCCTCCAAAAGAGGGACAGTTGGGAGCTAAATGTTGCTTGTTCACTAGAATTCCTGAATGTTGCTGCTTGCTGACAATATTGACAGACTGTTCAATCACCTGCTATTTTATAAAGTTTAAATTTGCTTCCACATTATGATCTCTGGATTTTGTCCTTATTTTGTTAATGGAGAGAAGAATGGAGGAGCACTCCAATAGTGTCACACAATTTGTATTGTAAAAAGACACTTGTAGTTAAAATTGTACTTATTAGAAGTAGGGGAATTAACACTTGACCAGGACTCATGCCCACTAGGGTTCTTTGCAGCCTCCTCAAAAGCTTTGGCCAGCAGCATAAGTGATCACTGATTTAACCACTTGAGGACCACAGTCTTTCTACCCCTTAAGGACCAGAGCCTTTTTCTCCATTCAGACCACTGCAGCTTTCACAGTTTATTGCTCGTTCATACAACCTACCACCTAAATGAATTTTACCTCCTTTTCTTGTCACTAATACAGCGTTCTTTTGGTGCTATTTGATTGCTGCTACGAGTTTTACTTTTTATTATATACATCAAAAAAGACATGAATTTTGTCAAAAAAATGATTTTTTTTAACTTTCTGGCTGACATTTTTCAAATAAAGTAAAATTTCTGTATACATTTTTGTCCAAATTTATTCTGCTACATGTCTGATAAAAAAAAAAATCCATTCAGTGTATATTTATTGGTTTGGGTAAAAGTTATAGCGTTTACAAACTATGGTGCCAAAAGTGAATTTTCCCATTTTGAAGCATCTCTGACTTCTCTGACCACCTGTCATGTTTCATGAGGTGCTAAAATTCCAGGATAGTATAAATACCCCCCAAATCACCCCATTTTGGAAAGAAGTCATCCCAAAGAGGCATGAGAGGCATGGTGAGTTCATAGTTGAAAATGACACTTTGTGACAAAAAAAAAAAAGTTTCCATTTCTTCTAACAATGAGTACCTTTAGGATTTCACAGGTCATTTTGCAGAAGTATGGTGAGTTCATAGAAGATTTTATTTTTTGTCGCAAGTTAGCGGAAAATGACACTTTGTGGAATGAACTCACCATACTTCTAACGGAATACCTTGGGGTGTCCTCTTTCTAAAATGGGGTCATTTGTGGGGTTCCTATACTGCCCTGGCATTTTAGGGGCCCTAAACCGTGAGGAGTAGTCTTGAACCCAAATATCTCAAAATTACCTGTGAAATCCTAAAGGTACTCATTGGACTTTGGGCCCCTTAGCGCAGTTAGGGTGCAAAAAAATTGCCACACATGGTATCGCCGTACTCAGGAGAAGTAGTATAATGTGTTTTGGGATGTATTTTTACACATACCCATGCTGAGTGGGAGAAATATTTCTGTAAATGACAAATTTTTGTTTTTTTTTTTACACACAATTGTCCATTTACAGAGATATTTCTCCCACCCAGCATGGATATGTGTAAAAATACACCCCAAAACACATTATACTACTTCCCCTGCGTACGGCGATACGACGTGTGACACTTTTTTGCAGCCTAGGTGCGCTAAGGGACCCAACGTCCTATTTACAGGTCATTTTGAGGCATTTGTTTTCTAGACTACTCCTCACGGTTTAGGGCCCCTAAAATGCCAGGGCAGTATAGGAACCCCACAAGTGACCCCAGTTAGTGAAAAATGACACTTTATGAAAAAACTATAAAAATCAATTTCCGCTAACTTTTGACAAAAAATAAAATCTTATATGAACTCGTCATACACCTAACAGAATACCTTGGGGTGTCTTTTTTCTAAAAAGGGGTCACTTGTGGGGTTCCTATACTGCCCTTTTACGGGCCCAAAACCGTGAGTAGTCTGGAAACCAAATGTCTCAAAATGACTGTTCAGGGGTATAAGCATCTGGAAATTTTGATGACAGGTGGTCTATGAGGGGGCGAATTTTGTGGAACCGGTCATAAGCAGGGTGGCCTTTTAGATGACAGGTTGTATTGGGCCTGATCTGATGGATAGGAGTGCTAGGGGGGTGACAGGAGGTGATTGATGGGTGTCTCAGGGGGTGGTTAGAGGGGAAAATAGATGCAATCAATGCACTGGGGAGGTGATCGGAAGGAGGTCTGAGGGGGGATCTGAGGGTTTGGCCGAGTGATCAGGAGCCCACACGGGGCAAATTAGGGCCTGATCTGATGGGTAGGTGTGCTAGGGGGTGACAGGAGGTGATTAATGGGTGTCTCAAGGTGTGATTAGAGGGGGGAATAGATGCAATCAATGCACTGGGGAGGTGATCGGAAGGAGGTCTGAGGGGGATCTGAGGGTTTGGCCGAGTGATCAGGAGCCCACACGGGGCAAATTAGGGCCTGATCTGATGGGTAGGTGTGCTAGGGGGTGACAGGAGGTGATTGATGGGTGTCTCAAGGTGTGATTAGAGGGAGGAATAGATGCAAGCAATGCACTGGCGAGGTGATCAGGGCTGGGGTCTGAGGGCGTTCTGAGGGTGTGGGCGGGTGATTGGGTGCCCTAGGGGCAGATAGGGGTCTAATCTTATGGGTAGCAGTGACAGGGGGTGATTGATGGGTAATTAGTGGGTGTTTAGAGGAGAGAACAGATGTAAACAATGTACTTGGGAGGTGATCTGACGGCCGGTCTGCAGGTGATCTGATGGTGCGGGTGGGTGATCAGATTGCCCGCAAGGGGCAGGTTAGGGGCTGATTGATAGGTGGCAGTGACAGGGGGTGATTGATGGGTGATAGGTGATTGACAGGTGATCAGTGGGTTATTTCAAGGAAGAAGAGATGTAAATAATGCACTGGCGAATTGATAAGGGGGGGGGGGGGTCTGAGGGCAATCTGAGCGTGTGGGCGGGTGATTGGGTGCCCACAAGGGGCAGATTAGGGTTTAATCTGATGGGTAACAGTGACAGTTGGTGATAGGGGGTGATTGATGGGTGATTGATGGGTAATTAGTGGGTGTTTAGAGGAGAGAACAGATGTAAACAATGCACTTGGGAGGTGATCTGACGGCGGGTCTGTGGGCGATCTGATGGTGTGGGTGGGTGATCAGATTGCCCGCAAGGAACAGGTTAGGGGCTGATTGATGGGTGGCAGTGACAGGGGGTGATTGATGGGTGATTGACAGGTGATCAGTGGGTTATTACAGGGAAGAACAGATGTAAATAATGCACTGGCGAATTGATAAGGGGGGGTCTGAGGGCAATCTGAGCATGTGGGCGGGTGATTGGGTGCCTGCAAGGGGCAGATTAGGGTCTGATCTGATAGGTAACAGTGACAGGTGGTGATAGGGGGTGATTGATGGGTAATTAGTGGGTGTTTAGAGTAGAGAACAGATGTAAACAATGCACTTGGGAGGTGATCTGACAGCAGGTTTGTGGGCAATCTGATGGTGTGGGTGGGTGATCAGATTGCCCGCAAGGGGGAGGTTAGGGGCTGATTGATGGATGGCAGTGACAGGGGGTGATTGATGGGTGATAGGTGATTGACAGGTGATCAGTGGGTTATTACAGGGAAGAACAGATGTGAATAATGCACTGGCAAATTGATAAGGGGGGTCTGAGGGCAATCTGAGCATGTGGGCGGGTGATTGGGTGCCCGCAAGGGGCAGATTAGGGTCTGATCTGATAGGTAACAGTGACAGGTGGTGATAGGGGGAGACTGATGGGTGATTGATGGGTAATTAGTGGGTGTTTAGAGGAGAGAACAGATGTAAACAATGCACTTGGGAGGTGATCTGACAGCGGGTTTGCGGGCGATCTGATGGTGTTGGTGGGTGATCACATTGCCCGCAAGGGGAAGGTTAGGGGCTGATTGATGGGTGGCAGTGACAGGGGGTGATTGATGGGTGATTGACAGGTGATTGGAAGGTGATCAGGGGGGATAGATGCATACAGTACACGGGGGGGGGGGGGGGGGGGGGTCGGGGTCTGGGGAGAATCTGAGGGGTGGGGGGTGGGGTGATCAGGAGTCCCCAGGGGGCAGTTTAGGGAATAAAAAAAATAGCATTGACAGATAGTGACAGGGAGTGATTGATGGGTGATTAGGGGGGTGATTGGGTGCAAACAGTGGTCTGGGGGGTGGGCGGGGGGGGGGTCTGAGAGGTGCTGTGGGCGATCAGGGGGCAGGGGGGGGCAGATCAGTGTGTTTGGGTGCAGACTATGGTGGCTGCAGCCTGCCCTGATGGTCCCTCGGACACTGGGACCACCAGGGCAGGAGGCAGCCTGTATAATACACTTTGTATACATTACAAAGTGTATTATACACTTTGTATGCGGCGATCGCAGGGTTAACAACCCGCCGGCGCTTCCGAACGGCCGGCGGGTTGTCGTCGCAGGTGGGCGGAGCCAGTTCCTGGGGGAAGCGCGCGTCATCAATGACGCGATCACTCCCCCGGCATGCCGAAAGGACGCAACGCCCTTGGGCGTATTGCGGTCCTTTCGGCGTCCACTTTGCCGCCGCCCATCGGCTGTGGGCGGTCGGCAAGTGGTTAAACGAACCATGGCTCGAGCAGCAGACCTCCGTGTCAGGTACCTGATAAAGGTGTGGGAATGCCAAAACATGTCGTGACATCACTGGCGAAGGTATGCTGCTCAAGTCACGGTCCATTTACAGCCATGTTGGAGGAGCTGCACACAGAGCATCTGACTATCTTAAGCACTTACTACACCATTGCAGGGTCCTCTCTACTCAACAACTGGTAGAGATGGCCCGAACTGTTCACCGGCGAAGAACACATGGCGTGTTCAACCTGCCCCCCATACATCATCACGGAGCCAAAATTTGAACCCAGACCCCAGAGTCAGCAAACATATGGCAGCCAATCAATTATTCCTCCCTCCTGGACCCCCCCATAAAAATGCCAGCATGGCAGCCATTTTACAGTATGCATTTGGCTGCTGTGCTAGGCAGATTAGGGAGAGAGCTGTGCTGTGCTGCAGGGATAGCGTTAGTGAGGCCTGTGTTCTGTGTTTGCAGTGCAGTTGCTACAGTACCAATTCCCCGTCTACATTACCCAATAGCTTTTCTAAAGGCTGTGCTATCTTCTTGTGATATTGCTGTTCAGTGTGTCCACACAGTGTACTTTAGGTGTTGGAGACAGGTGCAGTCAGTGCTGCTAGTGCTATAGTAGTACACCCAATAACCCTTCTATGTGCTGATTTTCCTTTTATTGGTATTGTTAAATTGCAGTTCTGTGTGTCCAGTGCACACACTAGCTGTTGGTGACAGGTCTGCTGGTCCTAATAGTGCACTGACTAGATAACCCAATAATCCTTCACCACCACTACTGGCGTGTAGTATCCACTACTGCCCTGCATAAGGCCTCACTGGCAGGGCCTGTATTTTGAAGTGATTGTTGCACATAGTATAAACCTATCTGATTGTTCACAATGAAGCATGTCAGGTGACAGACTAAATTTGATCTTCTGGATAAGTTTTGGCAAAAACACTTTTTTTATGGTCACCTCAGGTGGTCAATAAAGCCTACTAGGCCAACACAGGGTCCACACAGTAGAATTAGTGTTTTTTTTTGGTCACTTAACTGTCATTGAACTACCTCAGCCTGACCATAATGGCTGGAAAACATGCGATCGCCTGCACTCCCGCAAACATGCACAGAAGCACGGCAACCACTACACCAAAAAGAGTGCTGCCAAGAGGACTAACATTTATGTTCTGAAGGTGTCAACTAGTAAAACAATGATTTGCTCACCTGGGGTTATCACTAATGCTCTTTGCAGTTGTTTGTGGTGCAGTAAACACGGCATTTTGTCTCAGTGTGAAGCAGGCCTAACCTTTACACTAACTGATCAAGGTGTACACATGCCGGACGGAACCTAAACTGAGAAAGATATGGATTTTTCTTTTTAAAATAATACCAGTTGCCTGACTCTCCTGCTGATCCTGTGCCTCTAATACTTTTAGCCACAGCCCCTCAAACAAGCATGCATATCAGGTGCTCTGACTGAAGTCAGACTGGATTAGCTGCATGCTTGTTTCAGGTGTGTGATTCAGTTACTACTGCAGCCAAAGAGATCAGCAGGACTGACAAGCAACTGGTGTTGTTTAAAAGGAAACATCCATATCCCTCTCAGTTAAGGTTCCCTTTAAAGCAGTTCATTCCAGAAATTTAGGAAAGTAATGTGACATTTCCAGAAATATTGTGCAGGTTGGGAGTTTTCATTGCGCTTACGATCCATTGCAGACTGACATAAAATTAACTGCATAGGAACCATCGTTTTTTTTAACAATTTGCCAAAAAGAAACAGAAAATGTCTGTTTTGCATTCTGATGTGAACCGAGCCTAAGAGTGAATTCATGACACCAGATCAGCACATATGTTTTTTGTTAAGTGATTCAGATCTGTAGTCGGGGGAAAAGTTAGATACTTACCACTGTAGAGGGAAGCCTCTAGATACTTATATATATTCATGGAACTCTTTATGTTGATCCCATACTTACGACATACCTGATAGTCGCTATTATTTTCCATATTGGTTTAAGCACCGTAACAATGCAGATATCATTTTCATAAGATTGCTGTGTGTTGAGAAGAAGTCTAAAAAGGAAATTAACAAAAAGTTAGATAAAGACTTTGTGGGTACAGTTCATTATCTTGCTACTGTGATCACTGTCCTTTCATCTAAATATCAAAAATAGCACATTAGTAAGAATTTTTTAAACATATTTCATTTGGTTTTTTAAAAAGCAGGTTGAACAGCACACACAAAAAAAATATTTACAAAGATCTACCCTTGACAATATTGGGGTGTCTTTATGTACTAATAACAACCCTGAACTCCTCCCTCCCTTTCCACCCTCCTGTCATCTCTAGTGCCCAACTCAACAATTTCAAGAGTACCTTGAAACTTCTAGGCCTCCCAACGAGCCCTGAAGAAGTGCTACAGTGGTTTGCAAAAGTATTCGGTATTGAAGTTTTCCACATTTTGTCACATTACTGCCACAAACATGAATCAATTTTATTGGAATTCCACATGAACGACCAATACAAAGTGGTGTACACGTGAAAAATGGGACGAAAATCATACAGGATTCCAAACATTTGTTTTTACAAATAAATAACTGCAAAGGGGTGTGTGCGTAATTATTCAGTCCCCTTTGGTCTGAGTGCAGTCAGATGCCCATAGACATTGCCTGATGAGTGCTAATGACTAAATAGAGTGCACCTGGGTGTAATCTAATGCCAGTACAAATACAGCTGCTCTGTGATGGCCTCAGTGGTTGTCTAAGAGAATATTGGGAGAAACGACACCATGAAGTCCAAAGAACACACCAGACAGGTCAGGGATAAAGTTATTGAGAAATTTAAAGCAGGCTTAGGCTACAAAAAGATTTCCAAAGCCTTGGAAAAAGCTTTTGCAAGCACAAGCGCATTTGCGATTACGCTTGCAAGTGGAAAAGAAGCCTAAAGGATTTCCATTTAAATAAGCCTTTTGATTTCTTTTCCTTGTAGGTGAGGGTATCTAGCCTGTCCTGGTTGAAAAGATGAGCCAATTCCTCCTTCATGTTCCACTCCGAGGTAGCACCTTTTATTGAATAAGACTTTTCTAGCAGCTATTATTGAGATGTACCAACTGACTAACTAGCACTTACTTCCTGGTGGATGCTGTTTTTGGAGGAGGTTCAGGGTCATAATAGTTAAATGGTAGTAACAGAGGACATAAGGGTAAACATAATCTACACGTTTTCTGGATATAATGTAAGATCTTGACCCAAAAGAATTGGCAAAGCCACAAGCAATGTAACAGGTCAGCATAAGCAAGGTGGCATTTGGGGCATGTGAGTAAGCATTTTAACATAAACCACCAACAGCGTTTGTTAAAGTGTATCTTAAGTGGTTTTGAACTTTCAGATTACACTTGCCCCTATTTAAACCCAATCCCAAAGCACCTTAGTTATATTTTAGTTAGGCTGATCACTCTACCAGTACCTGGCAGTAAACCTTGTCCTGCAACCCGACTAACTAGACTGTGCTACTTTTTCTTTTTCTGTAAGCGCTAAGAATTCAGGTATGCAAATTAATATTTTTCTCTAATGGGTCCAAGTAGGTTTATAGTGTAACTCACATTGATAACTAATTACAAGTCATGAATCATTTGCCTGGCAGAAAACAACTTTTGAGTGCATAAAATAGAAGAAAAAAATTCAATAGTTTGGGGCTCTAGAACAGTGTTTCTCGACTTTTTCAACCCAAGTACCCCCATCGCAATTCGGTTCCAGCCAAGTACCCCCTGAATTTAGATGAATATACTTTGACTAAATTTTAGCAATCATTATTTGAGTATAGATAGCCAGTTTAGTTACCCCCAGTGTAGGTTAGCCAGGTAGGTGCCTCCAGTATAGATAGCCAGTAAAGTTGCCCCCAGTATAGGTTAGTCAGGTAGGTGCCTCCAGTATAGGTAGCCAGTATAGTTGCCCCCAGTATAGATTGGCCAGGTAGGTGCCTCCAGTATAGGTAGCCAGTATGGTTTCCCCCAGTATAGGTTAGCCAGGTAGGTGCCTTAAGTATAGGTAGCCAGTATAGTTGCCCCCAGTATAGGGTAGCCAGGTAGGTGCCTTAAGTATAGGTAGCCAGTATAGTTGCCCCCAGTATAGGGTAGCCAGGTAGGTGCCTATAGTATAAGTATCCAGTAGTTTCCCCCAATATAGGTTAGCCAGGTAGGTGACTCCAGTATAGGTAGCCAGTATATTTGCCCCCAGTATAGATTAGCCAGGTAGGTGCCTCCAGTATAGGTAGCCAGTATGGTTTCCCCCAGTATGGGTTAGCCAGGTAGGTGCCTTAAGTATAGGTAACCAGTATAGTTGCCCCCAGTATAGGGTAGCCAGGTAGGTGCCTTAAGTATAGGTAGCCAGTATAGTTGCCCCCAGTATAGGGTAGCCAGGTAGGTGCCTTAAGTATAGGTAACCAGTATAGTTGCCCCCAGTATAGGGTAGCCAGGTAGGTGCCTTAAGTATAGGTAGCCAGTATAGTTGCCCCCAGTATAGGGTAGCCAGGTAGGTGCCTATAGTATAAGTATCCAGTAGTTTCCCCCAATATAGGTTAGCCAGATAGGTGACTCCAATATTGGTAGGAAGTATATAGTATAGTATAGTATAATTTTTCAGTCCAGCGGGGAATCTATTGAAAAATCGATGGGACTGCAGTGTTGCACTGTTCAACATAATGCAGCGCTATGGCCTATCGGGGAGTCCACGGGACCCCTCCACATCTTGGGCAGGGGTGCAGGCCGGTGCCCCCCGACGGCGGTACTGCAGGGAAGGCTGGCTTGCGAGAAGCAGGGGAGGTGCCACCCGGTGGTGGGTGGTGGCACTGCAGCTCACCAGAGGCAGCTCCCCAGGTGGGGGTACCACGACGTAAGCCGGCGAGTGGCTGGGACCCTTACGGATCTCGCTCGGATGACGGCGGGGAGAGGGTCCATCCCTTCCCACCAGCCAGGCCGATGCGGGCCTGCGGTGGAGTACGCTTCTCCGACAGCACCAAGGAAGGCTGACTCAGACCCCCGGACCCCACCACGCAACACCCCGAGGCCGGGAGCCAGGCCCCCTCCCGGCCACCAGGGCCGGAGATGGCCCCCGCGGGGTGGCAGAGGTGTCTGCCGCTCTTGCCCTGCCCCCAATCAACCTAGATTTTCTGTCCTGCCCGATCTATACTTGCAATCGTTTATCGGTCAAAATTGATTGAATCAAACAATTCTCATACAATCTAATCAGAGTGATTGAATCTGGAGGAAATCGAATGAGAAATTTGATGTGGGTATGGGCACCTTTACTTTACAAAAACCCTTGTAAATACTCTAAATTGCTGAGACACAATGGCATTAATGTGACCTCCACTGCTCCTTGCTCCCTCTCACCTTTTCTCCCAATCAGGATGCAGGAAGTGTTGTGACCAAGCTGCCACTCAATGCCCTGCAGTTGAGAACCAGGTGAGTAGAGTCCAGCAAGTGGCAGGGATGAGTCTGTCATGAGGAGCCTGCCTGTCATTTGCACCTGAGCAGGAGCAGCAGTGGTCCCAGGACCACTGTTTTCCCTAGTAGATTCGAGTATTTACAGGGTTATTTGTAAATTGATAGTGTTATTCATAATCTGTTGGCTGGCGGAGAATGTCACAGGATTAACTTTTTTTTTTTTATCTAAAAAGAGACTTTAAATAATATTAGTAATTACTGAAGCTGGCATTTAGCTGCCAAAAATGTACTGGTGAAACATAGTCCTTATCTGTGCCGCAGCCAATTTGCTGTGACTGATGGTAGAATAGGTAATAAATACTATGGTGCTGCTGTACAATGACAATCATTTTTCATGATAAGAAGCCTCTAAGGTGTACACAGTAATTTCCACTTACAGCTCCAGCAGTGTAAGGCTGCTCGGTATAACACGCTCTGTCCTCTCACAAACAGCGTCTTGAGTTTCCAAAACGGAGGGGCTGCGATCAACCTGTGATGGTTCACAACATTGTGAGGAATCATCTACTTCCATGTTTTGTATATTAATGGATTCAAGTGCTTTATTGTCATGCAGATCCTTAAAAAAAGGTAAAGTTGTTATACAAATCATAACAATGCAATACTCTATAGTAATAACCATACAAAGTAGCAATACTACCAGCAGAGATGGGTGCTATAATAAAAAAGAGGTCTATATTATGCAAATTATTTAAAAAATCCCAAACCGTCCAGGTTTAAGTTGCTCTTCATGACTGCAGGAAACAAAATGATGTGTTATTTCTAGCAGATTGTGCTGTACACAGGGCTCTTTGTGAGATCTGTGGCTGCAGTATCTACTAAACTACAGTGTAAAATTCCTCATTGGTTTACCATATTCTCAGAGATGTGTTAGTAGCTGGTCAATCATCTGGTATCAGTGAAACAGCTATATTTTTTTGTAAATACCAATTTCCAGCCATAACATTTTTCTTTCAACAATAGGTTGTGCTCAGGAGCAGTAATCAGGCCCTGTGGCTTTCTCGATGCAGTGCCAGAGAATGGAATTAAAGAGGAACTCTAACCAAAGACTAAACTTCATTCCAATCAGTAGCTGATACCCCTTTTCCCACAATAAATCTCAACCTTCTTTATCGAATAGACATTCAAGGAGGTCTGTGTGGCTGATATTGTGGTGAAACCTATCCCAAAGTGTGATGTCATGACCATGGTCCTGACAGCTTGCTGTCTGTGAACCCCATTGCATTTTAATAAATAATAGCTTTTTCAAACTGCAGAACAAGCAACATTTCCCTCTGTGCATAAAACTCTCAGTAAAGGACATTCCGTACAGATCACCTGGCAGAACTAAAGATGTCACCACCAGTGATGAATTTCAGAATGTAAATCAGGGAGAGGAAATGTTTTACAATGGGCAAACACTCTATAAATGAATATAATATAAGCAATTTTATTCATGGTTATTTTCACTACAGTTCCTCTTTAACAGCACCAGTAAGAGCCATAGTAGCCTCAAGTACTTTGGCTCGATGACTGTCCAGCTAGATGATGGGGTCATGTAAGCACAAAGCTAAAGATCCTTGTAAGTCATTATGGGTGGAGGACTGGTTAGGCATGGGGGAGGGGGAGTTTGGTAAGGGAGGGTTCTGTGTGAGAATAATGTTAACTTGTAATAAAATATTGGTATTTACTAATATTTTACTACGGTAATTTACACTTTAAAACTTAAAATATCAGAAAATGTTACCTATATTTAACTAGCCACAACTGGGTGGCCAAATTGCCTTGCACCCCTTTTGCATTGAATGCTATGCTTTTGCTGAGTGGACTATATTATAATTTGAGATGTGTAACTTTCTGCTCATCAACTATTTTTCCATGTCCTGCTCTAATGTCAGATATTGATTGACTAGACGGGACAGAATGTGTACTATCCAAACTCATTTTCCTATCCTATCATTACCCACAGCAGGTAGTCAGAGAGGGAGAACTAGCCAGTGCTGTGAACACAGAGCTAGCAGTTTAATATGACGAACCAACGGGAAACAATGTCACATGCTTTTCTGCTCGGTAGCAGAAGATCGCTTGACATTAGTGAAATGAGCAGCCTGGCCATGTTAACCAGCCCTTACTATCAGAGAAAACTCCAGGTCAACTAAGGCTTTAAACTTCATTGCAATTACTTCTATAACTTGGATAAAAATGTTCCATGGAAAACTTCTTTCATGTTAGAGATGCTATAGGTACCATTGCTCATTGTTCTTTCAAGCATGACACTCCCTCAGACGCAAAAGTGATAAAATGTTCATCAAAAGTACTATTGTTTTTTACCAAGGTGGGTACGCAAAATTATTGTCGCCTGCAGGGATATGGGCTTGATCACTCGGGTGAGCACAACAATAGTCTTGGCCTGTCCTACGGCGAGATGACCTGCCATTCTGGATCTCTCACTGTAGGATTAGCAAGGTGAGTCAAGGGCTGCTGTACATTTGCTAGATTCTTGGCAGAGGTGGCCCCGACCACTTGCAAACCATTTAGAGTGTGTACAAGGCTGAAGTTTTATTGTTCACTTTGATGAACACTTTGCCCCCACCATGACCAGAAAGAAATTGCGGATGCTTGAGTGCATTACCTGTGGAAAACTTATGAGAGCCTCTCTTGTTACATTTGCCGTGTCTGTTGGTTGTCCATCACACGTTATCTCCATATCTTCAGCCTTCCAGAATCCATCACAGATTTGAGACTCCTCATCACTTTCTGTTTTCTCTAGCTTTATCACAGGGTCTCTTTCATCCTCTTCCTCCATGTATGTAACCTTGCTGGACCCTTCTGTCCTTTCACTTACATGACATGCTGTATAATCTTTAGTCTACAATTAAAACATGAATTAGAATATAAAAATAAGATCTCAGCAGAATCCCCTACACTGCGATATCTCGTATATTCTGTAAAACCGAAGTGCTTTTTGGTGTTGACAACTGTCTGCCAGCAAAGCAAGCCTTATCAAACTCATGGAACAATACACAGCCATTACACAGTATTTAACATCTAATTCAATCACTTATATAACTTATAGTGATTCCGACTTGTAAATTGTGCCCGGCCCTTCAACCCACACAAACATGCTCCCACTGGCCAACTGTCAGCATTTCCAGTCATGTGATATTGGTGACAGTATCAGTAGTGCAACTACAATTCATGGGGCTCCCCAGCAAATGTTCACAACCCTTCCTTTGCCTTCCCTTGGTGACCTTCACAGATTGAAGGCCCATCTCACAAGGGTTATAAAACAAGTGTGACCTTCATGATCATACCCATAAGTGTGGCCACACAAACACCTGATCTGGAGGATGGTCCCCCATATCAGATGAAGGGAAGTTAGTAGAAGGGAGCCCCCTAAAGCTCTGGGCCCACCTGTGGTCGCAGGGTCTGTTCCACTAAAGTTATACCCATGGACAAAATAAGTGACAGAATGATTGTCAACTGGCAATTTGCAACAGTTTGATGAGGAAAGAAGGGGTGGGCACAACTTACAACTCAGGCCCCAGGTCTCACTCCACATACAGTTGGACACAGGTTCACTCAAGTCTGGATCACACATCCCATTTTGATTGTCTAACTACTGACAAATTTGACCACTTCCCTGTAGTATGAGAGCTAAACTACATAATCTGTTCATAGTATTCAAAGTCTGTTAGCTCTCATACTACATGGAGGTGATAAGGTTGGTCAGTGATTGGCCAATCAAAATTGGGTATGTGCATGTACCTTAAATGTTTCATTGATAATTGATCTTTCAGCCACTTCTACATTTTTCGTCTTCATAAGTGCTTACAAGTGAGGACAAGAGAAAAAAGGACTCTGCTGTCTACTATCAATGTACCTTAGTCTTGTGGCTCACAAACATGGTCCTATACAACACCCCACCCCCACAAAGAAAAAAAAAAAAAAATACATAAAAGGATACACAAGTTCAGTACCTGTGGAAGACTGTTTGGAGACTGTATTGCATCTGCATTGACTGTGGTTTGTTCTTCAGTTGACTTCAGTTCTTTAGTTGTCTTAATCTCTTCTGTCTCCCAGAGCCCTTGACAGATTTGGGAATCCATATGTCCCTCTGTTTCTTTCACTGAGCTTATTTCATCTTCTGCCTCTCTGTGTTCATCATGGCTGGACTCTGCCAGATTTTGGTTTTGCAATGCTTCTGAGCTGAAGCTTGGCTGACTCAGTGTAATATCTTTAGTCTAGAATTGAAGTATGAGCTACAACATGAACATGAGGCCTCGAGAAACTCCTGTACATTCTGATATGTCATACACATTTAAAGAGGATCTGTAACATCAAAAGATCCCCTGGGGGGTACTCACCTCGGGTGGGGGAAGCCTCCGGATCCTAATGAGGCTTCCCACGCCGTCCTCTGTCCCACAGGGGTCTTGCTGCAGCCCTCCGTACAAGATGACGTCATTATTTACCTTCCCGGCTCCTGCGCAGGCGCTCTGACGGCTGTCGGCTCCGAACTACACGGAAATACCCGATCGCCGTCGGGTCTGCTCTACTGCGCAGGCGCAAGTTTCCGGCGCCTGCGCAGTAGAGCGGACCCGACTGAGATCGGGTATTTCCGTGTAGTTCGGAGCGGAAAGCAGCCACAGCGCCCCCGCTGGAGCCTGCAAAGGTAAATATTGAACTGACAGTCGGCTCTGTCGCAGGCTGTTCGGAGGGCTGCAGCGAGACCCCCGTGGGACAGAGGACGGCGTGGGAAGCCTCATTAGGATCCGGAGGCTTCCCCTACCCGAGGTGAGTACCCCCCAGGGGATCTTTTTGACGTTACAGAGTCTCTTTAAAGATGATCAATAAGAAACTTTTTTTTGTCTTTGAAATTGTATAATTTAAAGTGATCTATTATGAAGAGATTGTGTTTGTCCCCCTTAGATGATTCATTTGTCATTGTTTTACAAATCTCTTCCATAGATGGAAATACCATTGATGATTTATGCAGATGCTATTAAAAGTAACCCGAGGTGAGAGGGATATGGAGGCTGCCATATTTATTTTCTTTTAAACAATACTAGTTGATCTTGATCCTGTGTCTCTAATACTTTTAGCCATAACAACAATAACAAACAACATTTGTAAAGTGCTTTTCTCCCGTAGGACTCAAAGCGCATAAGCATGGCTCAGACCATCGTGGTACAGAGGAAGAAGTCTGGAAATGCCAGGCTAAACAGGTGGCTTTTCAGTCTGGATTTGAATAGCTCCAGGGATGGTGCTGTCTTTAATGGGTGTGGCAGGGAGTTACAAAGAGTAGGGGCAGCTTGACAGAAGGCTCTGTCTCCAGATTTTTTGAGGTGCACTCTGGGAGTGACCAAGTTTATAGAACTTGCTGATCTGAGGTTGTGAGAGGTGTGGTGCAGCTTCAGCAAGTCCTTCATGTATCCAGGGCCCAAGTTGTGCAGGGATTTGAATGTCAGCAGTCCAATCTTGAAGAGTATTCTCCATTCTACTGGAAGCCAGTGCAGTGAGCGAAGGATCGGTGTAATGTGACAGTGGCGAGGCTGGTTTGTTAGCAATCTGGCAGCAGCATTCTGCACTAATTGAAGGCGACACAGGTCCTTTTTGGGGAGGCCAGCATAAAGGGTATTGCAGTAGTCCAGCCGTGATGTGATGAAGGCGTGAACTAGGGTTGGAAGATCCTCTGGGGGAATCAGATGTTTAATCTTTGCAATGTTCTTCAGATGAAAGTAAGAAGATTTAACTACAGATGAAATTTGGTTTCTGAAACTCAATTCCCCATCGATTAATACGCCAAGGCTGGAGCTGTCTATATCTGAATTCCCAATCCTGATTGATGATGCTTTAGGATAGAGCTGTTTTGATGGCGAGCACTGGCTTTGAACAAAAAGGACCTCAGTTATGTCAGCATTCAGCTTCAACCAGTTATCATTCATCCATGCCTGTAGCTCAGCTAAGCAAGAATTTATTTTTGGAGTAGGGTCTGTTCCACCAGGTTTGAAGGACAGGTATAGCCGTGTGTCATCGGCGTAGCAGTGGTACGTCAGGCCATGTCGTTGGATGAGTGTACCGAGTGGCAACATGTAGCCATAGACTCTGAACAAGGATACAGTAGATCAGGTACTCGGACTCAGCTTTTGCTGGATTATTCATGTTTGTTCCAGGGTTTGGCTCAGACACTACTTATGCCAGAAGATCAACAGGCTGCCAGGCAACTGGCATTGTTTACAAGCAAATAAATACGGCAGCCTCCATATCCTTCGCACCTTGGGTTCCCTTTAAGATCTAGCTGAATAGCATTTTTGAGAAGAGCACGATGCCAGTATCACGTGCAATCAGTTGTGCTAGGCAAAAGCCTCCCTGCTCTTTTGCCCTTTATTCTAGATTACTATTAAGGCACTTTCACTGGCACAAACTTACACTCTGGCCAAATTACACAGACAGCCATACCACGGTGATAATTAGTGGTGATTGCTTTGGCAAATACCACCACTTATATACATGCTTATAGAGAAGTTTGGTGGCAAAAAAACAGTTCTCAATCTTTGTAAGCTGTCACTTGTAACATCTAAAAAGTGGTGACTCAGCTCAGCCGTTGAAATAGACTGGAAACACGTGGTGGGCACTTGGTGTTATTTCTAAGCAAATGCTATGACAATTCAATAACATTTGTAAAGCGCTTTTCTCCCATAGTACTCAAAGCACAAGCAAGCCCAAATCGTGTGTCAGTTACTTAATAAACCTGCCAATGATCATGAACCATCTAGGTATATATTTGCATTTCTTTGTTTTCTGAACGCACCTGTTCACAGTGCATTAGTTGTGTTGCAGAATAATTTTGCATGGCAACTCGCTGCTCATACAATTCTCTGCACATGTTCACAGTACTGCGTTGTAACAGATCACATTATTGTAGCTCGCTGCATGCAGGCTTTGTAATGTCTATTCTCCATTGCAGTGTACACTCATTATAACATGTGCATTATGCAACTGACCACTGTGAATCTAGCCTATCACTTTGGTTTTCTCCCTGTCAGCCGATGGGAGTGGATACGGCGCCAGCCTCAGGACCGCCTAACGTAGATTGGAGTAAAGTCCTGGGGCAGGTATTTGCTGGAGACCGCGCGCGCATCTCCGCTTGGATGATGGAGCTTCGCTCCGTCAATAGTCTCCCAACGGCGATCAGTGAACGGTTAATCCTGGCGTCTCTCACCGGCCGCCGCTGGTACGCTTTCTAATTCTCCTAAGCTCCACCTGATCAGTTTCGTCACACCCTCCTAGGTAGCCCGAGGAGTCACGAGGTTGTGACAAAACTGCTCGGGCAGAGCTTAGAACTAGGAAGCATACCAGCGTCAGCGGTGATCGGCGGGTGAGAGACGCCAGAATTAACTGCACAGGATTAGAAGCGACGGAGCCCACTGGAGGGGCAGTGGGGGAGAGCCCGTTCATTTAAACTCTATGTGCTTTACCATCTATGGAGAATGCAAGTTTATTTTAACAATAACATTTTAAAGTTTTAAGACGGTATCACGCTATGGGAGTATTTACTAAAATTTGAGGTTTACTGCGCACTGAGTGAAGGTACGATTAAGGGGAGCCGGATCCTGATGCACCAAGGACAAAGGGCAATATAAGGTGCAGTTAACCCATCTAACATGGGTTACAACAAAAGGGTGAGTTTGTTCCCTGATGGGTGTCTTGGTGGTGGAAAAATATATCCCCCATATGACTTCAGACTGAAATTCATATAGTGAAGACTGAGAATTAATATACGCAGTGTTTATGTGAAGTGGACATACAGATGTGCGCTTTGCTCCCATGTTGAATATTTGTCGTTGCTTTATATCCATATCAAATTGGCTAGGCATTCAACATTCTGTTTTTAGCAATGCAAGTTTACAAAACAAGATTTGCACTGGCTTCAATAAAACTAGCTGCAGGCATTTTGGGTGGTGCTCATTAATGATAAATCTTCTGTAAGAGTCAAGTGAAAATGCCTGGCAGCGCCAGTGAGATGACTAGAAAGCACAAGTAATGCCAGACTGTCTGCTAAAAGCACTGGTCATTGCCAAATAACTACTGTAATAATAATAGCTTCTTTCAGCTCTTGTGCTGTGAATGAACATAAAAACAACTATCAATAAGCAAGTGTTCTAAAACTACAATGTACAAGTAATATCTAAGTATTTTTTAATAACTGTGAAAACATGTTCCTACTTTTCATGTTAAATACTACAACTGACCATTAGGCCACATTCACTGTGGTGAGTTGCGGTGCAGTGAAACAGCCGCTTTGTAACGTGGCTTACTGCTCTGCAACACACTACCTATGTAACTGGTAGAGTCACTTCTTGACTACCTATGTAACTGTCACAGGGCGGCAGATGCGTTGTGATCTAACGGGTTGTGGCATGGCTACCGCTAAATGCCCACATTAACAGTACAAGGCACGCATACTTTTCATTGACTGTATGCTTCACTGTACCTGATGCAATGCAAGCATAACATGCAGCACCACTGTCCCAATCCGCTGTGTTTCTGCTGTCACAGGGAATGCAACATAATTCTTATATGAACGGCTTCATTTTTTTGCAATTAGTGACAGGCGCCTGCTGATGGCCAGGAGAGCCCCAGAGACCATTTTGTGAAATCTGATGTGGGGGAGGCTCCTGTTTAGGGTATACCCTTTTTTTAGGACTAGAAAAATTGTTAGACAAATCAGCCTCATATAGAAAAGATAGGCACCCTTGTGGGAACTGTTATGTATGTAGATTGATGGATCGTGCAGATTGCTCTATGACTCTGGGGGTAAGAATAGATGTGAAAGTATGGACTACATTAACTGTAGATCCAAGTTTGTACTAAATATGCCATCTAGCACATGCGTGAAACTGTATATGGGCAAGACCCAGAGGGAGTTAAGAGATAGGATAAGCAAGCATTTGCCAAGTATCGAGGATAATGAGGAAAAAAAAAAAATCAGTTGCATCACATTTTGCAGTCTACTATGATTCAGATCCCAGTGTATTGAGGTTTAAGGGTTTCTTGCAATTGATCAGGCCTCAAAGAAGTGGAGACTCAGATAATTTGTTGCTCTATTTGGAGAGAAAATGGATGTTAAAGTTAAAAAAAACCTTTAGAGCCTTGTGGATTAAATAAGTGAATAGAGCGTAAAGTCCCTTTTGTGTAGATCAGTGATCTGCAAACTTGTAGTTCCTTAAAAGCTGGAGAACCAAGTCCCACAATGCATTTGCCTTTATGAATCATGACTGTGACTGTCGGACTCCTGCAATGCATTGTGGGACTTGTAGTTCCTCAACAGTTGGAGAGCCAAGTTTGCAGATCACTGGTCTAGATGATAGAATGTAGAGGGGGCACTGCACTACATACAGTTTCCCGAGGTTATGTTAGCACTAATGCTATGGAAGGTATAAATCAGGCATAGTCAAATTCATATACATAGTTTGGGGTTGATAATGTTTAAATTGACATAGTAATGGTCCCCCTCAATAAAGCATGTGTGTGCTCAATGTATTAGGAAAATTATAAACTTCCCCTGGTTACATATATACACATGTATTGCCATTGGATGGATCCCTGGAACTTCTTTTCTTTGCTTAACCACTAATAAGGTCCTAAAATGATAAATGGCTGATTTGTTGATGGAGTTTCCATGCTTAAAAGGATGAGATATGATGACTGGTAATCCACAGTTGGATGGAGAGCCTTAGGACTCTGAACAGTTCACATAAAATTTGCCATGCTGTGAGAGTACACGAAGGAGTAATGCAGCAAGACCTGTAAAGGAGGGGGGGGGGGGGGAATCAACCCCTGGGTGACCATTGGCTTTGATGAAGTATATGTGACGTGCACACAATGTGTAAGCTGGCAAACCACGTTAGGGAGAAGTGTCCTGCCCCAGCCTGTGTGAGCAATGCCCTCCCCACAATGCATTGCTGGTAAGGCTGAACATCATCCAGCTCAGGATTCATCTACCAATGAGAACAGCTGATCATTTGGGGAGTCCTCCATTTGGCCCACAGCTATAACCTGTCGACATCCAATGCACAGAAGGAGTTGGCATCTCTGCTACCACTCTTATGTGACAGTTGTGTTATCATTAACCATGGTCGAAATACTTTTTAAACTGAATCTTTGCTGGATAGCATTGTGTATCGTTTGAGTCTAAGAACTGAGACTGTGTGGTCTCAGTGGTATTGGGGGGTATGTTTTGAGTTTTTTATGAGGATGTTTACCTATCAATAAAACTTTGTTATACTTGTGAGTGACCTGGCTATCTGCATCTGATTTTGAACAATCGAATTGTCTTCAGGTTACGCTCCTTCGGATATATTTATATATGGTGTTTAGTATAAGTTATGGTATTGGGCGCCTGGAATTTAGGATTTATTTTTATAGCAATACCTGCAGAAGACTTTATTACTATTATATTTTTTATTAACTGGAGAAAATACATAATTGTTGCATTACCTGTGGAAGAGTCTTTGCAGCTACACCTACCTTCATGGCTTCTGCCTTCCAGAATACCTGATAGATTTGGGACTCCACGTCTCTCTCAGTTGACTCTAGCTTTTTCATTGAGTCCATTTCATCTTGTACCTTCATGTATTCAACCTGAATGCACTCTGTTAGAGTTTGACTTTGCAAACTTTCTATGCGGGTATTTGACTCACTCACTGTAAAATCTGTAGTCTAGGAGTAAAAGCATGAACTACAGCATAAACATATAACGTGTGCAAAGTCTTCAACAATCCAGATGTCCTATCTTACAGGTTTCACAGTTCACAAATGCACCCTAAAAATCTAGTGTGAAATAATGTAGCAAACCTGACTGAAATGTGTGTCAGGAACCATGGCCCATATGCAATTCGCTTTTTCTTCTGACTTTTCTCCAAGGTGCTATTTTCAAAACTTGTCATTTAAAAGCCCTTAAACCTCAATCAAGCAAGAAAATATTTAAAATAATTTTGATAGTACTTTATCACTACTTTGCTGCTTTTTCAATTGCAAAGTGATGAAAAGTTTTTTTGTTTTTTTTAAAGAAGCTAAAAAATTATCTCCCAGGAAAAAAACGCAGGAGAAAAAGTTAATTGCATATGGGTCTATGTGTGTATAATGAGAATGATCTTTTGTATAGGGAGGCAGCAGCTACAAAAGTGAACACTGGTACTTTGTGATTCACAACAGAATTCAGGGTAACAAGTCTAAAAAAAAAAATTACATTACAATACACAAGTTAATTAAAAACATGTATTTGAATAGTTGGTATAGCATTTTATGCTTAGAATTTACAGACAGCCTGGCAATTTTATCACCAATAATTATATTCCTCCTTGATTACATCAAGTGATAGAAGCATAGTTTATCTTTTTGTTAGTTTTATTTAATTCGGTATATAGGAGATATTTCCAGTAAATATTTTGTAACTACCATTTGCAGTTAGTAGGTAGTAAGCTCCAGGGAAAACTTTGTGCAAGCTCATAAAACAGCAGCTACTTCAAAATCAAAAGATCACATCATACACACCACTCACTTAGAAAGTAGGGGCAGATTCTTCATAATTGCTCTTAGCACAGTAAACCAGAAGAGCCACCAGGTTTACTCAGCTCCATTTACAGGCAATGGCATAGCTGGAAATCATGGCGCACCACAGAAAATATTTTGATAGCCCCTCAAACTTAGGCACAGTTGAGAAATACCAGCTTCCTCTACTCCATGGATATGAGTGGATACGGCAACATACATGTAATGCACAAGGTATACAGAACATGGTACGCATGTAATGTCAGAGGGTGGAGCTAAAATTAAAAGTGAACACATGACCCTGATTGCTTCAGGGCCTCATAGCAATTACTATAACAAATGTTACTCTCCTGCTTTGGCAGCACTTGGGGCTTGGTTCTAAAGCAGCACAGACTAGTGAGAGGAGCGCAAGCTCAGCGCACGCTGGTAGTGCAGCATAGCATGCACTGGTAACTTACGCACGCTCCTTGTAGCTCACAGCTGCTATGCTAAACCCGCACTGAGCCCCGGCCGGTCCATTAGCTTTATAGGACGTGATCCCCGCACATTGATTGGCCCAATCGGCTGCCTGTCAAGTGACAGGTAGCCTATTTGGTCAGTCAAAGCACATCCCAGAAAGCCACTGGACCCGCCATGGCTCAGGGCAGGTTCAGTGGAGCGGCAGTTACTTAGAAGGAGCGCGAGTAAGTTACCAGCGCACTCTTCGCTGCACTACTGCAGCGTTGCGTTGAGCTTGCACTACTCTCATTAAGCTGCATGACTTTAGCAGCACAGCTTGATGAATCAAGCCCTTGGTGCCCTGCATTATTACAAGATCCAGTATTCCTTGAAAACAGTACAATCTATGCTCTTTATATTTAAATGTTTACTATACAAGTAACTCCAGGAACTCAGTACAGGCAGGTCTGATTGCTGTGAGGCAGGGGAAGTGTACCACACCACTACATGGCAGTGTGAAGCAGGACAACATCAGTGGCTGCCAAGTATAAAAGGTGCTTCAACAGAGGCAAAACATTCTTTTTACAGGACATAGGGAGCTACAGTAAGGAGATGCCAACTGACAGCAGTCATTCACATCACTGCAGCTGACATTGTGAAAGAGGCGTTACATGTCTGGAAGCCAAAGGAGGACATTAAGATAGGATTAATATTTTACTGTACTAGATATCAACATTTTCAGGGACACTCACGGTTTCTTAATATAAAGGTTATCGTTGTGGCGTTTGTAGTGGTCTTTCAACTAATTCAACCATAATTGGGTAAATCATGGTTTGAAGTACTTGACAAAAGGCACACCTATAACCTGTGGCCATCCAGTGTTAACACATTTGTATTCATATAGACCAGGGGTGTCAAACTCAATTACGTAAAGGGCCAAAATCTAGAACATAGTCTAAATCTCGAGACATTATTTATTAAGC
This sequence comes from Hyperolius riggenbachi, assembly GCF_040937935.1. Taxonomy (NCBI): domain Eukaryota; kingdom Metazoa; phylum Chordata; class Amphibia; order Anura; family Hyperoliidae; genus Hyperolius; species Hyperolius riggenbachi. The sequence goes on along the minus strand of NC_090648.1, from coordinate 344,730,011 downwards.
TTTTACATATATTGAACAGTGTCAGTTATAAAGTTGTGTAACTATAGTATAGCTCCACCGTCTTTGGCAGAGTAGCACAGTGGAGCAGTTTACTATTCACTTGATTCAGGTCTCTTCTAATCTTCCTGATAGACACATGCTCTTTGCTGCATACTCCTGGCTCCTGAGGAATGTCACATGATCGGGGGCTGGAGGTATGGAAATGCAGAGCATGCGACTGCCAGGAAGAACAAGAGACCAGACACAGTGCTGGAGCAGGTAAATATTACACTGCTCATTTTTTTTTTTTTACATAAAATAATATATTATACTGCTCAGCTACTCTATGTGAAGAGAGGGTGCCAGTGTGAAGGTGTGCGTTAATGAGCCACACAGGGAGATTTGGATCTAAGGAGAAGGCTCCATGCTAATGTTGCAGGGGTTGTTGCTGCACCCAAGTTTAAACAGACAAGTCATCCTCTGGATAAGAAGGCAATGTACTTGTTCTTTTACTACTTACAATGATGCACATTTGAGGACCACATAAAAAGGCAAGGAGGGCCTCAATTGGCCCGCCGGCCTTGAGTTTGACACCTGTGATCTAGACTATTAATGGCTAAGGAAAAATATTTAACCTCTTCTGCACTGGATGCTTCTCCAATAACAAGGCGCCTCATTCCAAATTCTATAAGTTCTTGGTCATCCTTGCTCAGATTTAATTCACATAAAGCTTTGCCTGAGACTCTGTTTATTATTTCTTGTTCAGAGTGAGGCTGCATCTGCGACAAGAAAACATGCACATTTTATTTACAAACCTTAGTATGGAAATCATTTTGATTAAACAATTCCTATCACGCTGAAGGACCATGTGATGATCTCTTATTTATTAGGCTCCAATATATTACGGAGTACGTTATAATAAAAAGTAGAATATATAATTTACATACATTATATACAGTAGAGAAGTACAAACTATGACACATAAGTGGATTCTGCTCTATTAAACTTAATTTAAGCAAAGGAAAATATAGGCTACAACAGACAGGGGAAATGTGGCCCTAGTTCACAGAGAATTCCACTGATTGTTATTAGACTAGGTACTAATTTACATTTGCAAGCGATTCACTTTTTTGCCCTTCAGAAGTTTAACTCTAAAAGGAATCATATCGAAATTGCCTGTTTTAAGCTTGGTGCACACTAGGACCGCTACTAGACCATTAGTGTATTTCCAGTGGACCAATGGATACCTTGTAGGGGTCCATGTTCTCCTATGGACTTACATATGTCTGTTGCATAGCCTCAATGGACACCCCATTAGGTTTTTGTGTGGGCAGATTTGTTATTTATTTATATAATAGAGTGGCACACATCTGCTCCCAAGTGTAGCAGACACTACAATGTAAGGGTACATGGTATATGTACTATTCAGATACACTCCCACTGCAGCAAGTGCGAAATGAGCTCTAAGGGCCTTTCTGTGCTGAGCAATATAGGAGGAACTATCCCAATCATGGAGAGGTAATAATGCAATCTCAAATTTATCAAGGCCACAAACTTTTTGGATCTGCACATTAGATACACTACTAATCTTAGATAAACTTTGGAATTTACTTTGAACTGTTTAATTGATCATTTCAGAAGTTTGATTCGATGGCCATATACAGAAGCTATTTAACGTTCATGTTTTGCATGTTTTTAATTAAATAGTGGGAATAATCTTTGAATTTGTTATTTGTGCAATATGTTCATCAGAAGCAGTTAAGGTTTGCATTCTTCATGTGATGTAATTTTTGATTACCAGATACTGCTATGATCTAAAAGTTATACAGTAAAATCTCATAGTAAATTGATAAGTGTGAACCTCTGGCTATAGTAAACTACTAAGTCCTGGGTCTCAGCAAACGTGCCTATATAAATATAGTGTATGACAAATTCTGATGCAGTGAACTACTAGGCCAGGTCTCTTGAGTGTACTATAAAGGAATTCAAATGTGTTACGCAATTTTTTTTAATGAGAATTTTAGGTATTCTTGTTTTTAATTACAGCATTACCATACCCTATTTTCAGGATTTCTATTTCATTCAGGGTTTTGTAAAGTATGTCTTATTTAAATGAGAATGTGACTAGAATATATCCTTATATAGGCTTCTGAGGCAGGTAGAAAACGTGATTGTTTCTTATTTAAATTGAATGATGAGCCCTATGGCAAGTTTCTTCAGTACTTGGCAAAAACATTTGCAGATTGTTGGCAGAAGCGATATAGCTGAATGTCACTATGGGATGGAATCACCAGCACACTTCTGATCAGATAAGAGGTCTGGAATCTCATATGTTGCATGGGCAGAACGTTAAGCTTTCTAGTACCTCTCTCCAATATTGGGGTACCTTTATTAGATTATCCTTAGTGCTACTATGCAGGTGCCTGGCAAATATACATGGGATGGAAAAGGGAGGAACATCACCTGAAAAAGCCAAGTGACAGAACTGGTAGTGCGTGGAGGATGGTGGAGTTCATCCTGATGTATGTTAGCTTATTAGCTAGTACAACTTCCTGCTCTAGGAGTTAATTATTGGAAAAGTCAATCGGAGGAGGTGGAAGGAAGAGGATAAGAAAGCCAGGCAGTTATTTTGTGGTTTTGTTTTCTTTTTAATAAAGCATGCTTGCAAAGAAGATGAAAGAATAACAGTCTATGGGTCCTTTTACAATGAATCAGGTGTTGTCAGTTATAACTGAAAGCACAACTGAAGTGCAAGGTATTGTCCATGTTCCCCATGGCCTTTTTCACACCGAACACTGAAAAACTGAAGCTGCTATGGAACAATATATTTCATTGCACTCGCATTTTAGTTAATATATCCCATATGGAAACAGAATTGTTGGAGACAAATTTAAGCTGAAAACAAAACACTTAAAATGCCTTAAACAAGAGGTGCCAGAGGCTACATTAGGCAATTATAAGGAGTGCAATAAAAAAAAAAAGTAAAAATAAATTATACTGCCATAGATTGAAGCTCAAAATCATCGCTATGGATATGAAATCAAATCCAAACAAACTTTACAAATATATTAACTAAATAAAGAAAAGAAAGGTGGACTGTATAGGTCTCCTAAAAGATGAGGTAGGAAACTCAATGATGGTTGACTGTAGTAGTGTGGAGCTTTTGAATGCATGCTTTCCTTCTGTCTTCACAAAGGATACATATGCAGAAAGGTCCTATTCTTCCAACCAAAATACCTTACACAGGAGTGAGTGACAGCAAGACTAAATAAAATCAATACAGAAAAGTCACTATGCACCAATGGCATACATCCTCTGGTGCTAAGGGAATTAAGTTTGGTTATGAATAAACCCCTCTCTTTCAAGTGGAATAGTTCTGATAGACTGGTGTACAGTTCACGTTTTTTTGATGATTAGAAAAGGGTTAAAAAAAAAAAATCAGATCTGAGAAATTCTAGATCTGTAAACTTACAAGTTGTGTGCAAAGTTTTTAGAGATGCTATACAAGACTTCATAACCGAGAATAATCTAATGTCTCAGCATTAATATGGATTTACTAAGGACAGGTCTCGTTTGACTAACATGCTCAGCTTTTTATAAGGTGGTGACTGCTAATATGTAACAGTAATATCCCTGGACTTAACAAAAGCCTTCAATACTGTTGCCCACAACAGCTTGGTGTAGAGGATGCTGTGGCTGGGGATGAATTTGTGATCATGGATTAAGAACTGGCTAATGGACAGAAAGCAAAGAGTTGTGGCCAATGGTTTATGTTCAAACTGGGTAACTGTTAGCAGTGAGGTCCCACAGGGTTCGATATTGCATCCAGTACATCACCTAGTAGATGTAGAAAGTAATATTGCTATTTGAACAGATGATACAAAGTTGTGCAGAATTTTAAACACAAAGGAAGATTATGAAATATTGCATAAGGATCTTGATAGGATGGCTATATGGTCAAATAAATGGCAGGTGAAATTCAATGTTGAAAGATGTAAAGTCATGCATCTTGATTGTACCAATAATCTGGCACCATACAAAATAAATGGGATACAGGTGGGGACATCAAACTTGGAGAGGGACTTAGGAGTACTGATGACAACAAGTTAAGGCCCTCAGCTAGCCTGACCTGCTACTTTCCAGCTAGCACCCTCAGCCTCCACCCATCACCCCAGCTAGCCTTGCCCTACCCCCGCACCTGCCTCTGCCCACCCAGTATCCTCAGCTAGCATCACCTTTCTGCCTCTCCCCAGCTAGCACTTGTAGCCTTTACCCAGCACCCTCACCTTCCTTTGCTCATCCAAACTCCTTTATCTTTTCGTACCTAGCATACTCAGCCACAGCCAGCGCCACGTTATCCCCAGCCAGCGCCACGTTATCCCCAGCCAGCGCCACGTTATCCCCACAAAAATTAGATCATGGTTCCCTGATACAGAAATGGAGGTATGGATGGGTTTGTCAAAGGTTTGGTCACATACACAGAAATTGTGTGCTTCACATCAGACTCAGTTGTTCCTACTAATTCTCTTTATTCATATTCCTGAAATGTTCTATGCCTCCTTTTCAGGCCTACTCATGTGAGGAAATGAGCAAAGCATGCTGGCACCAGGATGCAGCAGGGACAGGACTGGCCGGTGTAGGTAACTAGTAGACATCACAATCCCATGGGAGGAGGAAAGAGAACAGCGAGGCACTGCTTCCTAAAACCCTTTTAATCCGGCTGGGAAGAGACAGTGGTACAGAACAGTGAGTGCGTCAGAGGCTTACCGCCCAATAAGCAACTAAGGATAATGTATGAGAAAATATAGTAATGAAAGATTAGCATTTAGCAGCTTAATCTTCATAGAATATTTTAGTTAATCTGAATGAAACACATACTGGTAATTATTTACAATAAATAGGCAAAACAGCCTTTTTTTATTTTCAATTTCCACATATACACCACATATAAAAAGGTTAGTATATTACAGTTGGAAGCGCACAGCTAGTTTACACCCTTCACAAAAATACCCATTGTCAAAGCCCACAGACAGCCCAGGAGCCAATGAGTCATTTGTGGTAAAGATGCTGAAATTTAATTCCATCACACATCCTAGTTTTTATCATTCATACAAAATGGTTATGCTTTGCAAATAATGTTTAACCCATTTCCTGGCAAAGTCCAGAATGGTAACAGTAACACCGTTTGTCGGGGGGAGGATTTTCTGACCTCTAATGATTTATGGGTGAGCAGGTGAGTTACTGGCGCTGACCCCTGCCAATCCTTGCAGCTCTACCACAGAGCTTTATAATAAGGGCTCTTTCACCCTTATATATTTACAATCTTGTTCTTCTATAATAGGGGTAGTCAATGAATTGCCATTTCTTTTCCCTCACATGCAAATTTAACACAAAATTGTATGCAACCTGGAATTTTATATATTTTATATACTCCCTGTCCATTTTACTGGCTCAATTCCAAGGTGCATACAATTTGCATTAAATCTGCATGCAAGCCAGCATTAGCATGTCATTGACCATTTCTATTCATTAACATAAGGATGCAGGAAGTTTATAAAGGTTATTAAAGAGACTCCGTAACAAAAATTGCATCCTGTTTTTTATCATCCTACAAGTTCCAAAAGCTATTCTAATGTGTTCTGGCTTACTGCAGCACTTTGTACTATCACAGTCTCTGTAATAAATCAATGTATCTTTCCCTTGTCAGACTTGTCAGCCTGTGTCTGGAAGGCTGCCAAGTTCTTCAGTGTTGTGGTTCTGCTATGCACTCCCCCCTCAGGGGGGAAAGAAACACACAAATGATCTCTTGAGATTCAAAAGGAATGCTGTATACAGCCTGCATGTGTATGGATGTATTTTCTATGTGTGGACATACTGTACATCAACCTACTTCCTGTTTTGGTGGCCATTTTGTTTGTTTATAAACAAACTTTTAAAACTGTTTTTAACCACTTTTAATGCGGCGGGGAGCGGCAAAATTGTGACAGAGGGTAATAGGAGATGTCCCCTAATGCACTGGTATGTTTACTTTTGTGCGATTTTAACAATACAGATTCTCTTTAAGCAGACGTGAACTTAGAACTTCCTCTCTGCTGTAAAATATAAGCAACCGCTTAATAACCTTTAAAGAAAAACATTTATTTGTAACAGCTTAAATAATGCCTGCAGTAAATCTGTAATGTATCTACTTCCTGGTTTCATGGAAGTAGAAAAAGGGTTAACATTCTGTGTTTACATATTAGCTGTTCTGTGCTGACACAGCTAGAGCTCAAATTACACTTGTGATTATTTACAGAAGAGGGGGATTAGACAGGCTCTTCTCTCTAAAAACACACAGGGTGCATTTCTCTCTGTTTTCCCTGTGTCCTGTGCAAGACTTCAGGTCCACTTTAAATAGGAGGTCAAGTTTAGCTGTAAAAGTGGAATACATTCTGAATTATTACTGTGTACTTGGAAATGAAACAGGGCTTACACACAAAGTACTGTACAATGAATGTAGCGCTCCGATTTAAACAGGACTGACTATTCAGTCTGAAACAAGTGAGGCTTAACTGGCCCAACTCCTGAACAACATTGACACCCTAAAAAGCACACTTCTTTTGTACACGGATGCCAACATTCAGTACTTACCATCTTATACACTGAATATGCACATGATTCTTAATTAAAAGATTCAATTTCCTATTGATTTAACCTCCTTTACATATAAATCAGTAACTTTGTACATTACTACACTTTATACATATACTGCACAATATTTTAGATGGATGACACAAAAGCACAGTCCCATATGAATTGGTTGATATTCTGAATAATCATAGCTTGCATAAAATGTATCTGAACAGTTTAAATGCAGAAGCTGAAGCTACTGAAATGCTTTATAATCGCACAAATCTTATAGAAGAACACATGCAATATATTTTGAGGACAGCTGGGCTCTAAACGGACAGCCACTAATGTCCACTGCCAATTAATTCATCAAATTACAATGGAAACTCAACCTACCGATATTTTACGCTCCCACATGATTCGGATCCTACCACCATTTTACAATCCCACATTATTCTAATTTTCCTGCTATCTCACAATCCAACATGATTCTAATCTTACTGCCTACTCATAATCCTACATAATTCTTATCCTTCAGCTGTCTTATGATCTCACATGATTCTGATCCTACCACTATCTCACAATCCAACATGATTCTGATTCTACCGCTATTTTACAACCCCCACATGATTCTGATCCTTCAGCTGTCCTTATGCTCTCACATGATTCTGATCCTACAGCTATGTTGTTCTGTCATGATTCTGGTCTTACGGCTATCTTATGCACCCACCTGATGTTGGTCGTACCGCTATCTCAAGTTCCCACATGATTCTGATCCTACAACTACCTAACGGTCCCACATGATTCTGATCCTATGAATATCTTACGCTCCCACATGATTCTGATCCTACCAGTATCTCCCTCCCTTAAAAGTACAAGTCCAAAATATATACTTAAGAGGGCAGTTAAATGCACACAAATACAGCTACCATACTTCCTGGGCTGGCTATATTGAATAAATTATGTGAACTGCAATTCAATTTCATCCAGGTAAAACCTGCTCATCTTCCCCATATAAAATAATGTAATGAACGTTTCTAACAATCTGTACATATGTACCAGTTTAAACCAATGCCGCCTGGAGTGCCACTTCATGGAGGGCACACAAACCTGACTGCTTGGTATAAGGCCCAGATACTGGGTTTTAAAAAAAATAATTTAAAATACCACATGGTACAATCAATGTTCACTGGCTACAGCTACAATTAGATATTCCATATGATGCACAATGTGGACACTTCATTTTTTCATTTTCATGTCTGCTTCAATGGCACAACGACGGCCTCGAGTACCTCCATCCTGTTCAGTAAAGAAAGCAGAGTGATTAGCGCTGTGTAGTGCAATATATGGCCAACATGTGTGTGTAGGGGTGAAGATTCTAAGCCACTGGACAGTGAAGAGGGTAACAGCGACTAACGAAATGAGCTCACATACCTGAATGGATACTAAGCTGGACCTTCTGCCTTGTCATCAGTGCTGCTGTATTAGCCCTGTCTGCATTCCCATTTCAAGTCTATGAAATTCTCTTTTAACTGAACTGCTACACGGGGGAAGGAATATCTATAGCATGCTTGATATGACACAATTAACTGTTACTTTCAGCCTAAAGGATTAATACGGTATTTGGATGCATGTAGGTGATTACAAGTAAACATATCAGCCTGATGGACAGAGCGGGTCATTAAAGCGGACCTAAAGTTCCTCCCTCTTTAAAAATAAAATGTGTTCCTTTACAAGTGTGAGTACCTAATGTACTAGTCACCCCTTGTCTCTGACTGTGCCCACTTCTGCCTGAAGCCACAACCCCACACGTGAAAACTGGCTTTGGCAGTTTCTGATAGCCTGCAGAGCTTCACCTGACATCAATGTTCTATATAATCTTTGTGTGCTTGCCTGTGTTTCAGCATTATGCCAACACAGCTCACATAGACTGCCTTCTCCAGCCCCCATAGGACATCACTGCCATGTAACAGATGCAGATTTATGGCTCCAGATAGCCAAGTCCTTCTGCGCTAGTCTCTCAGCACAAAAGAACTTGGCTATCTGGAGCCTTAAATCAACATCTGTCACACAGCACTACTAACAGCTCTAATAACATAGGGGGCCTGGAGAAGGCAGTCCGTGTCAGCTGTGAGAGCTGTGCATAATGCTTAAACACATGCAGCACGCAAGATTATATAGAACATTAATGTCAGATGAAGCTCTGAAGGCTATCAGAAACGGCGGACAGCTGTTTCAGCTCATGGGGGTGTTCTTGCAGGAAAAGATGGGCGGCACTTCAGAGTACATCAGGTACTCACATTTGTTAAAGGGACACATTATGTTTTTTTTTTTTTTACAGAGGCAGAGAAATACACAGACTTTAGGTCCATTTTAAGAAAGCATCAATGGACAGACGCAAAGCACAATGAAGAAAGTACAGTGACAACTTGGGCAGACAGCTCTGAATGAAGCATAGCGGATTTCTGCACACTCATTCCATCCAACACATTGCAGCTATTCAATACTTACAAAGAGAGAGAGAAGGAAGGCGGGAGAGCCCATGGGGACACTGTCCTGTTAAAGGCCAAACAGAAAAACAGGTCAGATTCCACGGAGACTCTCCAACACAAGACATGACAAGCTGACAGCACAAATGCAGAAGAGGAGCCAGGGCTGGGACAGACTACGGGAGAAATACAAGCTTCCAATGGCTAACGCTCCATTTCCACTTGGTTCACAATACTTTAGGGCCTTTTAGTAAAATTATCAAGCTGCACTGGCTTCTCTTGCTGCTCACATAAAGAAAAAACTAAATTATTATACAGGATCATTTTCTTATAGGTAAAAAGTGCAACACACATATGTATAACTGCCACTAAAGTTATATATATATATATATATATATATATATATATATATATATATATATATATATATATATATATATATATATATATATATATATATATATATATATATATATATGTCACCTAGAATTAAAACCAAATGTTGCATGGTAATCTAAAGCATTCACAAATTATTATATGAAAAAAGTGAAGAACAAGCGAACACATTTTTGGGGATAGATTGAGGAAGGGTTAGGTAGAGATGGCCCAGCCTTGGAGAACTCATGGAGAAGCACATGATCAGTTTGATCAGCTGATAGATTTGTAAGGCTCTGATTTGCTGGTCATGATCATGTGTTAAACCAGGAAGTCATCACAGCAAATCAGAGGCTTACAAATCTATCAGCTGATCAAACTGATCACATGCTTCTCCATGAGTTCTCCAAGGCTGGGCCATCTCTAGTTAGGACTTGTCAGACTTTTACTGCCGTTTCTGTCCCAGGTGTGGAGATTATCTTTCACTCCGTTTCAAAAAAACCTAAAAATTACATGAATTTCCACAACACGGAAAAGGGTTTTTGCTGGTCCATAACTTACGGTAACATCTTACAAGCCCTTCCCATAGAGCCAAGTCCAACACATATTTAACACTGGGGAAAGCCAAAAATGCCAGAAACAGCGGTGATTAGTGTACTGTAAATAGTATTGCCCTTGGAACTGATCTTTTAGAAGTTAAACCTTTGCAGCTGTGCACCTATCCCTTCAGATATCTGAATTCTAGAGCCTAATGGTGCCCACTAATCTGTCTTTATTGTATCCAATTTTACCAAATCTATGTAGTAAAATGGTAACTGTGTGAATATACATTGAATGGATGTTTTAGGTAGTCGCTAACATTACACAGAAATGGTAAAATTGGGGGAAACAAAAAAAAAAAAAAAAACAAAAAAAAAAAAAAAAAGGATTGTAAGTGGGACCCTTAAGAAGTTTCCAGTGGACATGCTGTACTCTTAAAATAGTTCAGCACCTACTTTGTCAGAAACAATTTTTTTCTAATTTTGCTTTTGTACATTACCAAAATGAATTTTAAATGACAACTCAGATGCTGTTGAAGTGCATATTTTGAGGTTTAATTTAGTGGGGTGAACAAAACGATTGCATAAAAATGTGAGGCAAATGAAGCATTTTTTAAACACAATCGCTTCATTTCAGAGGCTCAAAAGTACTTGAATAGACTCAAAGGCTATTTCATGGGCAGGTGTGGGCAAGTCCATAGTTACCGTATTTTTCGGAATATAAGACGCACTTTTTCTCCCCCAAAAGAGGGGGGGGGGGGGGGGGGAGTCAGTGCGTCATATTCCAAAGAATAAAAAAAAATGCCCTAAAATGTCACCTGCGTGACTGGTGCGATCAGCTTCGGGCAGCCAGTGTGACTGCTGCGTTTGTGGTCCCCACTTTCCCCGCAAAGTAGGCGGCGGTGGCAGTAGTGAACATACATCACCTCAACCTTGGAACCCGCGGTGATCAGCCGCTGTTCCGGTATCCTTTGTGTCCCTGGCGTCCGCTCCGCAAAGTAATTACCGGTAAGTGGTGGCAGCAGCTGTGGGCATCCCTCACCTCATCCTCGGAGCCCGCGAGATCAGCCGCACGTCTCTCTCTCTTTCCCTCAAGTGCCGATACTTCCTGGTCGCGTCAATACAGATGCGACTAATGACGCGACCAGCACTTGAGGGAAAGAGAGAGAGACGTGCGGCTGATCTCGCGGGCTCCGAGGATGAGGTGAGGGATGCCCGCAGCTGCTGCCACCACTTACCGGTAATTACTTTGCGGAGCGGACGCCAGGGACACAAAGGATACCGGAACAGCTGCTGATCACCGCGGGCATCAGGTCAGGTAAGTGATAACAACTGTGCCCGGGGAAAGCCACAAAAGGGGACTTGAGGAGGCCACAAAGGGAGACTGGAGGGGAACACCAAGGGGGATGGGGTAGGCCAAAAAAGGGACACGGGCAGGACACAATGGCAACAGGAGGAAGCCACAAAGGGGGGCAGGATGAGGCCACAATGGGGGTGGGGGCAGTAGGAGAACACAATGGTGACAGGAGGAAGCCACACAGGGGGGAGGATGAGGCCACAAGGGGAGGGGGCAGGATGAGGCCACAAGGGTAAACAGAGGAGTATACAAGGGGGACTTGAGGAGGCCACAAGGGTAAACAGGAGGTGGACACCAAGCTGGGCAGGGGTAGACCAGAAGGGAGCACAGAAGGAGGACACAATGGTGAAAGGAGGAAGCCACAAGGGGGGCAAGAGGAAGCCACAAGGGGGGGGGGGGCAGGAGGTGGACAGCAAGGGGGACAGGAGAAGGATGCCCAAGGGGACAAATTGGGGGGAGAAAATCTACAAGACACCCCTGGACTATAGATGCACCCGGTTTAGTATTTTTTTTTTCCCCTGGTTTTTGCCCTCTAAACCTAGGTGCGTCTTATAGTCCGGAGTGTCTTATATTCCGAAAAATACGGTATGTCATTATCAATTAAACAGATACATGGTTTGAAATAGATTTGAGGTGTGGTGCTTGCATGTGGAAGATTTTGCTGTGAACAGACAACAAAAAGTTGTCTCGGGCATTGAATTGTGTCTAATATTTTTGTATCTTTTTACCCCATTTACAGTATTGTGTATTCATGCTCATCACCCTCAATGACGATAAAAAAAAATATTGAAATAAAAAAATAAAAAAAATAAATGTAAATTGATTCTGCCACCACTAAATGCATGGAGAGCTTGTTTTTCTGTTACAAATAATATTCCTTTGAGCCAAAAGTTACATAGGTAAGATAACTACATGGCAGACTTGTTTTCATTGTACTGTATATTATGCAAGACTAACGGTGTTTTAAAGGAAACTTGTAATGTGGCAAAAAAAAAAAAGTTTCATTTAACTGGAGCTTCTGCCAGCCCCCTGCAGTCTGCCTGTGCCCGTACCGTCTCTGAAGGATCGACCAGTCCCCCACCGCAGATGAGTTTCGTTACCGAAAGCCATCGCCCACTGCGTGGCCCTGGCTGCACGAGTCCTTGTTCGTGTTCCCCTCACCAAGAGCGCAGGCGCAGTAAGAGGTTTCCCCATACTGCGCCTGCGCAGGACACTCCCGGTGATGGGAGCATGAACAAGGACGTGTGTGGCCGCGGCAAAGAGGCGCAGTGGTCATTGACTTGTACGACGGCGGTAATGAAACTGTGCCATGGCAGGGAACTGGAGGATCGTTAAGAGATGGCGTGGGCACAGGGAGGCTGCAAGGGGCTGGCAGAAGCTCCAGGTAAGTGAAATTTTTTTTGCCACATTACAGGTTTCCTTTAAATAATTTTCTATTAAATACATAAACAAAAATCACTGAAACATGGGCTTACCATATCAAAGTACATGTGCTGACAATTACAGAAGAACCTTATTTATATAGTACAATCTTTCTTGCAGTAATAACCTTAGGCTAGAGGGTTTCTGCAATTAGTGGGCATGGCCAATCATTTTCGATTGATTATACCGCTGATCAGAAACAATCAATCATTCGTCAGATACGATAATGGCCACATTAGGAATCAGATGTAGCTTTTGCATGAATATCGGCAACGAGCATACAGGTAATGACAAGCTAAGAAGGGATTGTAACCTTCCTTGTGCCCACTCATATGACCATTCATCAGACTCTGCACTGGATCATACCCTAGTTCATCCACCAAACTCTAAAAGGCTGGTTTGGAGTCAGGGTGGTGAGATAAAGCCAGGGCTGTGGAGTCGGTCCAAAAATCCACCGACTCCGACTCCTCAGTTTAGGATTCCACCGACTCCGACTCCTCGACTCCGACTCCTCTAATTTGCATATTACAATTTTGTTGATTAAAAGTATGTAACGTGAAATTCGTCTCTTAACTGCCAACGCTTAGGAATTTTACAAGACAACTGAAGTGAGAAGGATATGTAGACTACTATATTTATTCCCTTTAGACTAAAACTAGTCCTTGGTAAGAGTACTTGTAAAAGGTACAAACCGGAACAAAGAACATCTATCAGGCCCTAGGCAATGTAAGTGTGGGTACATGTAAGAATGATGTGCAGGTACTCTGCAGGGGAATGAGGAGATTCCTCCTCTATTACACATTCTTCATGCACAATCTGAACAAGGTTTATGGGTGACAGACAACACCTCTGTGTTCAATGTGCACAGCATTCTCAGTGGATTCCCTGCAGCTCTGTGGGGAGTGCATATGTAGAGTATAGTACTACTGTGTAACAAAGTAAACCTGAGACAGATGAAATTAAAGTTTTATACATACCTGGGGCTTCCTCTAGCCGCCTTCAGGATAATCAGTCCCTCGTTGTCCTCCTCCACCACCTGGATCTTCTGCTATGAGTCCAGGTACTTGAGCCAGTCGGGCGTAGTGCGCATGCACACACTCCGCCGCCAGGAGCATACTACACCTGTGCAGCACTATTGCGCTGGTGCAGAATGTTCCTGGCTGTGGGAGCAGCATGCGGCCGGACAGCGCTGACTGGCTGAATTACCAGGACTCATATCAGAAGATCCGGGTGGTGGAGGACAGCGAGGGACTGATTAGCCTGAAGGGGGCTGGAGGAAGCCCCAGGTATGTATAAAACTTTACTTTTCATCCGTCTCAGGCACCCTTTAATTTGTAGTCACCAAACCAAATTTTAACAACATATCAAATTATTTGATTTCATCAGCAAAGGGAGTGCACACATTTGCATAAATCAGCATCAGTGCAGAATTATTTCCATCTCATTGACCATCTCTATTAGTGACACAGCTACACATCAGGCTTTATACTTACTGCATAGATGTTATTTAGTGTATATAAGAGATTCCTGTGTACACATCATATATACAGTCACAATCCGATATGTATATCTGACCTTAAAAATACGGGGACTGCTTTATTGAAGCAGCACAAGTAACTAATTTTGATTGGTTTATTTCATTTTTGTGGACTAAGCACAGCTATTACTGTATATATACTGTATATATACATTATTTTTAATGACTATTATCTGAGAAATAGAACATTTTATCATATTTTCTGTGCATTTTTCCCCCGACTCCTGGCACCCAAAATTGCCCGACTCCACAGCCCTGGATAAAGCAGAGGATATTTTCCCTCACATCACTACAGGCTAGGCCAGACATGGGCAAACTCGGCCCTCCAGCTGTTACGGAACTACAAGTCCCACAATACATTTGCCTTTATGAGTCATGACTGTGGCTGTCAGACTCCTGCAATGCATTGTGGGACTTGTAGTTCTGTAACAGCTGGAGGCCAAAGTTTGCTCATACCTGGGCTAGGCTGTGTTGCTAAGCAGAGGTTAATCATTGGTCAAGTTGGGTGGATGTGTAGCTATACCTACTGTATTAGGAAGCACTGACAATACAAAGACTTGGTATAGCTACTATAGACTTGTTTACAACTATAGGGAGGATGGTAAGGCTGTTGAACAGGCAGCCTTGCCCTTAATGAATAGAGGTTTACCACAGGCAGACTATAGATTCCTGACACCTAAAATAGCATTTGCACAGATTATTGTGCATGCTTACTTGCTCAGTTCAAGGTTAAACAGAACATACTATCCAATGGTGTGGGGAGGATGATCCTTGTAAAAAAAAAAAAAAAAGTTACTCAGTTTTTAGTAAAGTTCTGCTTCGTAAGGTGTGAGGACCATAAATAGGAAGCCTCCAGTGGCAACAAAGCAATCAATTCCAACACAGACATCCGTTGAAAAGGCAGCACCAGAGGACAAGAATGCCCGTTCAACCAGGAGACTTTCACCTAAAACTATCATGGACCATCAATACTGGAGACCGTGTCTGTGGGTAGCTTTAGCTTTCCCTCTACCCAGCTTATCTCACAATCCAAGCCTATCTTTTCAAGTTCATTCTCCTCTCCATGTGCTTCCTTCAGAGGACATCCATCCTATCTGCTTCATGCATAACCACAACCTCCTACTAGTGAAACGAGGATCTGTAATGCAATAATGCATGTTGCTGCAGCACTGCAGCTTACATTCTGCTTACTCATTGCCATATCTATGGACAACTGTTTTCTATACCATAGCAACGTCCTACAAAATGCAGGCTTCAGTTTTTATCAGTTTGCTTCTCTGCATTATCTGCAGGCTGTGTATATAATTTTGCATGACATGTAAAAGCTTGGGCAGGGATAGTAACAGTGGGTACCTTTTCTGAGGCATCCTGCTTGCGTGTAGAATCTCGACCCCTCAGACTTTTAGCACTGATCCCGGATTCTGAGGTCTGCATAATTAGTTGTGTGGCCAAGAATTGCTGAAACACAGAATGAGAAAACATTTTGTAGGGAAAAGATTAAAAGCCCCCAGGTGGTCTTACTCAACTAAACAGAACAAGGCAAATTTTCAAAACAGCGTTATGTTTGGAATTGAACTCTTCAAACTGAAAAACCCTTTATCTGATTGCCTGCAGCAGTGCGCAGCTGTCCATACAGGCTTCAAATCTTTTCTTCCTCTAGGTTCCAGGTTACCAACCTGAGGTCTTATAAACAGCTCAGTAGCTACTTTCTGTGACTATGGCCTCAATTCGCTAAGCAGTTTAGACTAGTCTACAGATGGTTTTTAGTCTACTGATGGTTTGGTGTAATGTTTAGACCTGTTTTTACACCTGGTCTAACATTTAGCAATTACACAATTCACAAAGGCAAACAAGGAGTAACCACGCCCACTTTTTCTGACAGAGATTAGACCAGCTGATTTCTGTCGGTAAAGTAATTCTGGGAGGTATTTTAGATGTGAGAATGGAACCTTTTGAATTAATTATGCAGGAGTTTAATTGTATGCAGAGGAGAGCTCATCAAAGGAGAAGGATGTCGGTTATAGCTACTTGTTTGTGAATTGCATATTTTGATCATTTCCCCTGCTTTACCCACCTAATTACCAAATGGTTCAGACCAGGTCTAAAAACAGGTCTAAACCATTTGGTAATAGTGAATTCCCCTTTGATGCAACAGTCTAAACCATCAGTAGACTAGTCTAAACTGCTTAGTGAATTGAGGCCTATAAGCGCCACCTCCTCATACAAACACATGGCTTCTACAATAATGCAGAGATCTGTACATACATGACTGGCAATCTAGCAATGTCTGTGGCTTTTAGACCAGATGCCTTCTAATTTTTCTCTTATTGGACAAGTTAATTCTGTTACTTATCATGGCAGCAAGGGTCTCTTCCATTTCTTTTGTAAATAGAGCACCATTTTTTTTTTTGCTGCGACTATAAGATATATGGACTTATCCATGGAACTGCTATTAAAATTTGCCTTGTTCAGACACTCAAAAGATCTATCCAATTCAGCTATGCATTAATTGAGCATACTTTTATATGTACCTCTTAGAAGCACCTGCTCTGCACTACAGTTTAATACTGACAATCATATACCGTTAAATTCCATAAGAGGAGAGCACAGAGATGACTCCTCAATGTGCTGCTGCTCTCCACTATCCAAATTTGGTTCAACTAGTACATGTGCTTGTCTACAACTGTTGTAACTATTACATATATATCTTTTTACAGACATTTTACTTGTACTATATTTCATGGTCATCTATGCCTATCACATGCCTATTTACAAACTGCTAATGCTTGTGATAAAATAAACTTTGCTTTTCCACAACTTAAGACATAAATCAAACAAAAACTATGAAATGTCCAAATGACTACTATGTACATTTTAACAATGAAAAACTGTACCTGGATCTGTTCCAACACATCTCTCTGCATCTCCACAGCCATGTGATAGACATCATGATCAGAACTGTTATACATCACTGCATTCTGGAACATAAGCATGATGTCTCTTTGAAACTCAGCTGTGGTACGAATTAACCCTGTCTCGATGTTCTTCTTTATAGTAGATAGGTCCATGGGCCTTCAAGGAGAGAAACAGCATACATAGTGCATGTTTATCAGTACTGAATGTATAGCAATATTACACATCAGCGATAGTGCACAGAAGGAGGAACCTCCCTCCACTTGTGGCTCGATGTCTGTAATGCACTCAATCAAGCCCAATGAGTGGAAGGAGCTTGCATCCCTCAAGCTGCTCTACCATTCACAAACTTGTTTAGCATTCTGGTGCAGAGATGTGATTCTGCACTGCATGAGCCTCATGACAACTTTATAAAAAGCATGCAGACAATTTTTAACATTAAAAATGTGAACAGTTCATAATAATACCAACAATTTATAAAAGGGACTAAAAATGTACACAAGTTGAGTCTTTTTTAAAAGGTTCTTTGGTTATAAGCAAAAGTACAGCCAACAAAAGAATCTTTACCCACACATGCATGTACCATAAGTAAAGGTAGAAACATTGGTACATCTACCAGTACTAGGTGTTCAATAACCGATTCACATAAATTGCTAGTTAATCCAGAAATGTCCTGATACCCTATCCATAGTAGTAAAGTAAAGCTATGTACACACTAGATGAAACTTGTCCAAGGTGGTCGAAAATGACTGCATCTGCCGAGAATCACCTGTACAGCAGCCCTCGGCCAGCGATCAGTCAGGTGGATCGCTTTGGCCGAGAACATGGTTCTACCCACTAACCCGCTTCCCGCGAGACATCACTCCCAAGCCGCTTTGTTGGCTCTTCAGTCTCCACAGCAATAGAACATGTTGCAAGCCTACAGACTAGTGTATGTACAGCTTTGGCACTTCACTGTCACCTGAGTGATCCAATCCCTGCAAGGTGACATGCCTAGTACATGTGTCAAGACATAAGCAGTATTTTAACGTTGAGGTAGTTTTTACTATGTATTCTGTACTTTATTTGACCCCGTTTGGTTCCTTACAAGTTGACTTGACAACGATCTGATTCTGGATCAATATACACTTTTGCAGCATTAAATACTATTGTTGCAGTTTATTGGACTGCTTAGAATGTTAGTATTGCAGTGTGTTTTGCAGCTAGTTGTATTGTTGGGGTTTTTTATTGGAAAAAAAAAAAAAGTTGATCCGGTAAAAAGCCAAACAGAAAAAAACCTATGAAAACCACTTGATATCAACACACTAATATATAAAGTAAAACCTCTATTGAACATTACTATGGCTATTCAAGACTAGGGTTGATCAATGTGAAGTAATTCCAATTTCATGTAAAAGGTCATGCAGCATGAACTTGGACCAATAAAAATTGACAAGAATGGTCTAATTTCAAGATGCATATAATTTACAAGAAATATGAAATGCAAGGGAGAGACAATTTGCATCTCATTGATTATCCCTATTCACAACAAGCATGTAGTACAAAGTCATGAAGTACTATACACTAAATAAAGTCTCGATTTTATCTTTCTATATTAACGTCCTACTGGAAGCAGATATTACCTCTGTACAATACTGTGATAGCCAGGAGCAATGTCATCTGTAACAGGCTGCAGAAATACATTTGCATATCTAGAAAACAAAAAACGAACACATTGCCAGAAAGTCACCGTTTGAAGTGAATGCAAACAAACAACAACAAAAAAAAAAGCATGTTAAGTGTTCTTAAAGTATTAGTGTACTTATAAATGTGTTTAAAATAGGACCCCTGATCAAGCATGCAATAAATTTGCTTTTAATTTATTCTACTAAGATTCAGGCATGTCAACACCAGTATGTACAGTATAAATGGTTAAACTGTGCTTATAAAGATGATAATCGAGCTACTGAGTGTGCTGATCTGTGTTTGAAAAAAAAAATTCCTACTGAATCTACAGGTGAAAATGGTCTCTCTGCACTCATTATCATCCCCTCTACTGAAGTGCTGGTAACATTTTCAACCTGAGTATGGGATTATGGACTAGATACAATTTACTTTTGTAATACAGACAATACTGAATCTTTATGTAATGACTTTTAGCATTGATCTGCTGTAACATCTACTCCCCTCATCGTTCCCCAACACAAACCCATGAGAAAATAGTTATCAAATGAATAGGACTTCTAGCAATCACACACCTATGATTGGCTGCCGCTCGCCACACCAACATTATGGCCTTTTTCCAAATCTTCTGAGCCTGGATTGCTTCTTGATCTTCACTGCAGACAGAACTGGAAAAACAAACAAAGCAAATCAGTTTGTTTTAAATTGACGTTCTTAGTGTTGCTTAGTGCCCTGTAACACAGATTTAGTTCTGTACATCCTGCCCTGGTGCACAACAAAAAGTGAAGGAAAAAACTCCTAAACTACAGAGAGAAAAAGAACATCAATATTTTATTGGTTTAGCTTCAACTCCAAGTGAAAATATGGATGAGAAGTTTACTTACAACTGGGAAGATGCTGGACTGCTGGGAATAGAATCAGCAAGTGTATGAGACTGAAGCTGGGCATTGTGAATGCTGAATCCATCATCGCTCTCACTGATAGGTGGTTCATTGTCCATCTCTGACAGGTACTCTTCTCCAGCTTCCTCTTCCTTGGGCTCCTCTGGACTGCCAACCTCACTTGTAACATCATCTTCTTCCTCGTCCTCCTCTCCTTGTGAGTCCTTCAGGGTTTTAAAAAATACACATGTAAATGTAATCCAATCACAAGTCTCCCCAGACAAAAAAAAACAGGAGTACAGCATGAACATACCTTGGGAATACCACTAGTTAGAGGCTCGGATTTCACAGATTCTGGAAAGTGGAGCAAGAGAATTAAAATTACCAAAACAATTAGCTTCCCAATGTTCTACTAAATCCAGCTCTACACTATACCTAATTATTACTGAAACCTAATCAAATAAAAATGGTCAATAGCCCACCAGTCAGAACAGGTTTCTCCTCGGGTCCTGTTCCCTTTTCTTCTTCATTGGTAAAAGCATCACTCTGGGAATTTTCACACTGCGGTTCCTAAAGGTAAAGGGAATAGATACTATTGGTAGCACATTCACAGGTTTATCAGAACTGATCCATTTGAAATGAAGACTACATAGTGAAGAACAATATTACTAACACACCTGAATTACAGTTCCATAATCTGAAAGAATACCATCTTATCTCAATTTCTCAAAGTTTTGAATAGTGTGAGATAAAGACAGAACATCTGATTTTATTGCGGTCAGTGACTCCCTTGATTTTTCCTCACTGCCCTTCTATCAGTTGTCACCGTCACAGAAAGTAAAGTGACTTCCTTAATGTCACTGCAAAGCATGACAGTGATAAATCATTTCAGGTGGACTTCTGCTGACAAAAGTCTGCAGATTTTCACTCCATTGAGTGGGAATCTGCAGAAAATGGACAGAAACTGGAGAAATGTGACAAACTTTCCAGCTAAGATAAATTAGCTTTGCACTATAAAAATTGTACCTGAACTGGCATGTAGCATGTTGAGACCAACATGCATGTATATATAAAGTAGAATCCCTTAGAAAACTCAAAGGGGCCAGGAAAAATAGTTTACTATATCAGAAGTTTACTATATCAGTATTGGTCATATACTGTATATTTATATATTTACGCATTTGTTGAGACCAGGAGGACTGAGTTTACTATATACAGAGGTTTACTATAACGAGAGTCTACTGTAGTACCAATAGTACTTAGAATGTGCCCAGTTTCTATTCCCACACCCCACTTTAAGGGTTAATAAAAAGTGCTATATATCGGAGTCTCCTCTCAGTCAGCTTCATGTGCACATTTCCTGCATTGCTCAATCCTTGATAAAGAGGTACTTCTATACATTGAAATCTTGGTTAATCAATTGTGATTATTTGGATTGCCAACGTACTGACTGATTGCCGCTCTGACCAACATTTCTGGCAGTAGAGAAGAGATACGTTCACTAGGTTATACTGACTCTGTTTGAGAGGTTAATGAAGATTAAGAGCAGCAGCATATGCCTGTAAAAACCCTAATTCTTTTAACCCTTAAATGAAACCTGAGACATTTAAATTGCAGGCATACATGCCTGGGGTGTACTCCAGCCCCATGTACACCGGGCTCCATCGCCATTCTCTCGGGCCGCGCCATTGCTCCGCTGGCCAGCCGGGTAAATTCGCCAGTTGTCCAGGGTTGTGTTCCACAGAGCATGTGCGGCCACGCTGCGCGCCCATACCATACTATCGCGCTTCCATGGCTGGGAGCGTACTGCGCCGTACTGACTGCAGAATGCTCAAAGTAATAATTAAGATCGTATCTGCTGATAAATCATCAACTTATTTCCTCTTTGGATTCACTTTACGCTGCCCCTCCAATGCCAACTAACAAGGGACAGTAGGTTGCATAGAAAAGTTACCGGTTATTGCAGCTCTTATTTAGATTTAGAATACATTTATAAATGCATTTATGAACTCTATTTGGTTTTAGGTTTATCGTCCGTGCAAACGATCATACCTCTGTTTTAATTTGATGCTCTGCTTTCTCTTCTTTAATGTCCTCACTTGCAGTGGCAGCCGTTATCTCTTCTTCAGTAGGTTCCAGTTGAAATGCTGCATGGGGAGTGACTGGTGTTAGTTCGGCCTTAGCAGGCTCCACTTCAGGCTCAGGAGGTTCAGCTTTTGTTTCTGAAGTCATCTCCATGATATTCATGATTGAGTCTGGCTGAACACAGACTGGATCTTTGGGCACTGGGAGAAGAGACTGTGCAATAGTCTCTGGTTTGGGGGTATGGTCCTGAACAGGTTGATCCCAGGGCCCACCAAGAGCTTGGGGGTCATCGTTTTCCTCACAGAATGAAAGGGCTGCCTCCACAGCAGCTACATCTAGAACCTCCGGATGGTCATCCACCTATAAAAGAGTGATAAAGTGATTAGAATAGAACAGCAATAGTAAGTTTTCCAGAGGATTCAAACATTTCACTGTCTTGCATACAGTACCCTAATGGGAAAAACCCACAGAAAATTGCTTCTTTGGACACTCTTCCTTCTCTCTTCCAGTTTATAGAGAAACAAAGCTACAGTAATGGAATAAGCACTCCATCTTAAAGATGATAGGACTCAAACAAGGAAAGATTTCTCCTTCCTGGATCCACAATCTATAGCAAGTTGTGATGAGAAAAAAACAAAGTAAGCCAAATAATGGGGCAATGCAGAGGCTAACAAAAACATATTGATAGGTTAACTGGCTACCCCTCCAAGTAAGGGGACAGTGAACCTGACAAGGGCTTGTATAAGCATACACACGGCCACTCTCCCATCTGTGGAAGAGCGTGGCCGCACTGCACAGAACACCTCATGTCTGTGCAGTAGCAGTGCTAATTGGGCTTGGCTTTTTCCTCCAACAGATTCCGTGCTACTGGGCAGGATGCCTGGTGTCTGTGCAGTAGCACAGTGCTGAGTAGGCTTGGCTTTTTCATCCGAGCCTGAACTACTCCATGCATTCTGCGCCTATGCAGAGTGGCCGTGCTCGTTCATGGATGGGAGCGCAGCCGCAAACTTCCTCATGGTCCCAGCGTGGGATAGGTGGCCTCGAGGAGGACATGGGAAGCTTCTTTAGGACACAGAGGCGTCCCTTTACTGAGGTAAGTATCTGACTTTTAAGAGGAACTGACTCTTAAAAAGGTGCTAAAAGCAGGTATTGTGTATAGGCATTGGTCACAATTCAGTAACATTATGCTGCCGATTGGTGTTTAATTCTTAACAAATTTGGAACACCCGAATACTGCCAAACACCATACTTCAGTACTGAACAAGCGGACAGGGTCAGGAATGTCATGGGACTTTGATACTCCCGCCTTTTGAAGGAGGAAGCATCAGTGTCACGTGAACCGTGCCACTAAGCCCAAGCAGTGAATTCCCCCCACCTTGTCTGCTCGCTGGTACCAAAATGTGGTGTGCCGAATTCAAACAGCAACACTACTGGTGATATAAAGGCAAGTGAAAATGTATTGAAAACCATCAATCAGCTTTTTATCGCTGTCAGTGTACTGGAAGATTGGAAACACAAAAACCCGATTGGTACAAATATATAGTTTACCTTGTCCTCAATGATAGCAATTATGTCACCAACGGTTTCAAAATCTAACTCCTCTCCAGTGTAGGAGGCAGCGATGTCCATTTTGTCTGCCAGGTCCAAGTCCCCCTTGCTGTCTGAAGATTCATCCTTAGATGGGAGGCTTCCATCACTGCTTGCTAAGCATTCTTTGTTGATTGAATCTATGATCATGGAAATGTCATTGCTATCCATGGACACTGTGTGCTGGTCTGAAGCAGAGTCATTTTCCTCCTGCTGCGTCACTGTTACATCAAATAAGATTACACTATCAGATTCTGAAAAGGTTTTTTTTTTTACTCCAGAAATATATATATTAAAAAAACAAAAACAAACATAAGATCACAAATTCCTCTTACAAAAATTATACATTGCAGCCTAAAACTGTGCCCACTTTGATGTCCTTTCAAAGAAGAGAAATGCATTTAACTGACATATGGTAAAGGATAAGTATTCTATAGTTTCCTTTAGCTTAAAAGCAGATTTCAGGGCAAGCGGGAAGTCCAAGGCAAAAGGTTACCTGGGACGTCTGCAGTCATTGGCAGAGCCGACATCATAATAATGGTGGCCTGAGAGTCTATAGGGGTCAGCAAAGATTTAGACGGAGATTCACTTGCGGCAGCAGCTGAGAAGGAAGCAAGAGGTGCAGCGAAGTGTGCAGGGCCAGCTTCTAGAAGCCGGGAAAGAGTGGGAGCACCTAACAGAGCAACAACAGGAGGGAAAACAAAAAACAACCCAGGAGGCCAAAAGACAGTGAAAAGGAAAAAGGACCAAAAAAACAACGTGGGAAACATAAGAGGCCAGGACCAAGTAAAAGGAGAAAAAGAGACCAATAAGAAGAAAAACAAGTTGATAAAGATCTAAGATGTTTTATGAGACATATAAAAATAGATAACTCTATAAAAAGCACCCATGTTTCTACCATTTTCTAAATTTGCAGTTTCATAACCTACCTGATGCTGCTGGCGATGCAGGAATTGTGCCTGGAACAGGAAGCATCTCACCTCCATGCAGACCGGGGAGAACATCCATTAGGACACCAGAACCAGTAAGATGATTAGATGCTAAACTCAGTTCACCCTCATTGACCTGTAAAGAAAGAAAGTAATATGGCAAGAAACTTGACTACTTGCAAAAAACTTTCCTCCCTTGGGAAAACTATGGTAGTGTTGGGGCACCCTTTGAGGACCAGGGAGGGGTTCCATACCAGCCGGGGACTCGTGGGCAATAGATTGCCTTTCTTCAGGAGCTCCGATAACAGCGGGGATGGGGGTGGAGTTGCTTTCTGTCCCGTCTTTTTCTGGGGAGAGTCATCCATCACAGGGGTCAACGGGGACTCCAAGGGGACAGGAGGAGGGGTATCAGGAATGCCAATGAAGGAGACTGGGGTGCTTGGTAAAGACCCCACACTTACCTGTAAACAACAAAAAAGTGTGATCAATGAGTAGTAACTATGCACAAGTCAAAAGAGAGTGCAGTTTGCAGAGTTCTTACCCCCATGCTTCCCTCCTCTGTGCTAGTTGGTGTAAGCTCTCCTAAGCCAAATTCTCCACCAGGAGACGATGACCCAACAGAAGTCCGTCCTATTGTGGTTGAAGTTCTGCGAGGTATGTTCTTAGCTGCCTGACGAGCTGAAACAGCATCAACATTGATTTCTGTGTTAATACTCTTTAAGCTGTGAATTCTACATTTTACATAAAACCTCACATGGATGCATACAATGCTTTTTTTTCTCTGCACAAAGCAATCACTCTTAGTTTTTGGCCATAGTAGGAAATGTGTACAAGTTTTAACAGCCACCAAAGTTTGGTGCTTTGGGTCGTTTATTAATCCAATTGCTGTAGTACTTATTTTACTATATAATGTAGGGATAAGGCAAAGTGCAATTTATTATTTTGGACATAAGATACAGCTACTGAGCCCCACCCTTAAAGGACAACTGTAATGAGAGAGATATGGAGGCTGCCATATTTATTTCCTTATATGAAAACCTGTATATAAGAAAAACTGTATTGCAAAAAAGGGCCCCTGGGTGGTACCTACCTCTGAAGAGGGAAGCCTCTGGATCCGATTAAGGCTTCCCCCGCCCTCCTCCGTCCCAAGGTGGTCTCGCTGGGCCGATCCGAATGGCAGCCATATAAATATTCACCTTCCTGGCTCCAGTGCAGGCGCAGTAGCTGCTCTCGGCTCAGAATCAGGCAGAAATAGCTGATCCCAGTCGGATCTGCACTACTGCGCATGACGCAAGTTGTCTGAGCAGTAGTGTGGACCCGACTGGGATTGGCTATTTCCGCCTGATCTGAGCCAAGAGCCGCTACTGCGCCTGCACTGGAGCTGGGAAGGTAAATATTGCAGGCGCTGCTGCGCCTGCGCCACAGCCTGACTAATTGTCAGCTTTGGCTTCAGAGGGGCCCAGCGAGACCGCCGTGTGACACAGGAGGA
Source organism: Hyperolius riggenbachi (assembly GCF_040937935.1). Lineage (NCBI taxonomy): Eukaryota > Metazoa > Chordata > Amphibia > Anura > Hyperoliidae > Hyperolius > Hyperolius riggenbachi. Next base: position 344,704,158 of record NC_090648.1, on the reverse strand, counting down.
TGGGGGAAGCCTCAATCGGATCCAGAGGCTTCCCGCTCCCGAGGCAAGTACCCCCCAGGGGCCCTTTTATTCAATACAGAGTCTCTTTAAACGATAACAGTTGCCTGGCTTCCCTGCTGATCCTCTGTCTCTAGTGCTTTTAGCCATAGATCCTGAACAAGCATGCAGCAGATCAGGCTTTTGTGTTACTGCTATTATTGTCAGAATTGACATTATTAGCCGTATGCTTGTTTCTGGTGAAGTTCAGACACTACTGCAATCAAATGGCATTGTTTAAAATAAATATGGCATCCTTGATATTCTTCTCACTTCAGGTGTCCCTTAAGGCTTGTCCACACTAAGGGATTGATTCATTAAGCTGTGCTAAATGTGAGAAGCGCGGGTTGTGCACGCGGTAGTGCAGCACATCTTTTGCTGGTAACTTACATGCGCTCCTTGCTAATAACAGCCACTCCACTCATCCCACCTTGAGCCCCATCAGGTCCAGTGGCTTTGTAGGAGGTGATACCTGTGCTTTGATTGGCCCAATAGGCTGCCTGTCAAGTGATAAGTGGAGCGGCCATTATTAGCAAGGAGTGCACGCAAGTTACCAGCACACACTACGCTGCACAACTCGCGCTCCTCACATTAAGCACTTTAGCAGCGCAGCTTAATGAATCATGTGCTGTGGTTCTGATGCACTTCACAAGTAGTGTGATCTGCATGGCAACATGAAAGCCCACAATCTGTTGTGCATGGTTCATGTCAGCAAACAGCTTGGATCCACGTTATGAACAGAGCTATACTCCGTTCTTTGAAATAATCTACCAGTTAAGGGCACCACCTCTGGTGTAGGAGACCAGAGTTGGAATACTGACGGGGCTCAGTAACTAAAAATCAAGAAATCCTTTGAGAAGGCTTAATGCTCCAGGGGAGCCTACTTAGTACACCCTAAATGACTGAAGCCCTAAACTGCTTTGAGTCTAACAGGAGGAATGCACTATACAAATGTTAGCATTTTATGTATATTTTAGCATTTCAAATACCATACAAGAGGCACAGACAATGTTAAGATCTTTCACCCTCCCAGAGGAAAGAGATAATAAAAAAAACAGATCACAGCACCAATATCAGGAAGTTGGAGAGCTGCTGACTGGTCCTTACTATGTCTCAAACGTGGCCCCTCTAGACTAAGACCAGAACCACCATGACCCAGAATATCCAATACCAGCTGATTTAGTATACTTGTATAATAAGTTCACTTATTCTTTAAATGTTTACCTTGATAAGCAGCATCGGTAGCCTTTCTCTTCAGCTCAGCTTCTTCTTCCTCTTGCTTCTTTTTCCTGTAAGACAAAATAGAAAGATTGAACTGTGGTGACTGCACTACTCTTAAGTAGTGGAGAAGTATATGAATGAGAACTTACGCCACAATGTCATTCCACAGTTCTTCTAGTTTGCTGTCCATATGGCCGCTCTGAATCAGTTCTGCCTCCTTTTTTAATTTCCTGAGAAAAGACAATCAACAAGGGCAGAAGACCTTAAACCTTAGCTTCTTACTATTGAGTTATATAATACAAACATTGCCTCTACTGCCATAAAGGGATCATCACAAATTATTAACAGTAACGTTAAATAATAAAACGGGTAGGAACAAAAGTTCTCCTCAAACAAGCTTTCAATCTAACACGGTGTGTGTGTAAGCTTATGAGGGGACTGGTCTAAAACTAGAAACTGTGTAGCTGTGTAGTGGTTAACCTATTTTGGTTCCTGGACGTAGAAAATACATCCAGGAACCATGCGCGCTACCGGGCGATCGCGCGTGTGCACGCGCACTCCCTGCCGCGGATTCGGTAGCCAGGGAATCAATGTATCGGGCTATGGTGCCCGATCACTGATTCCTCTCCCCCGCTGAAAAAGCGACAGCTTCTCTCGGAAGCTGCGCCTTTTCTGGCCATTCCCTCCCCGATGCGTCACTCTAAGCATGTGTTACGCTTAGAATGACGTCATGTAAACAAACTCATGGCCGCCATCTTGTGGCCAAAAAGTAATACTACAACTGAAAATAAAAATAAATTAAAATGAACACACATTTACATTATAAATCTATTGTTTACCTCCCACCCTCCAAAAACTACCAAAATAAAATGTTTACTATAAAAAAAAACAAAAACATTACAATAATAAAAAAAAAAACATGTAAATATTTACCTAAGGGTCTAAACTTTTTAAATATCAATGTAAAGATTAAATATTTCTATATTTTTTTTTATTTTAAACTTGTTAATAGTGATAGATGCAAAATGGAAAAAATGCACCTTTATTTCCAAATAAAATATTGTCGCCATACATTGTGATAGGGACATAATTTTAACGGTGTAATAACCGGGACATATGGGCAAATACAATACGTGAGTTTTAATTATGGAGGCATGTATTATTTTAAAACTATACTGGCTGAAAACTGAGAAATAATGAATTTTTCCATTTTTTTCTTATTCTTCCTGTTAAAATGCGTTTACAGTAAAGTGGCTCTTAGCAAAATGTACCACCCAAAGAAAGCCTAATTGGTGGCGGAAAAAACAAGATATAGATCAGTTCATTGTGATAAGTAGTGATAAAGTTATAGGCTAATGAATGGGAGGTGAACATTTCTCACGTGAAGACCACGGAACCTGAATGGGTTAAGGTATAACTGTAATTGTAAAGCATTCTTTACAAGACTGGGTTTTCATGTTTGCCTTTTGATGGGATTTAATAAAATATTTTCTCAAAAATTACCTGTATTTCTCCTGCGTTTCTTTGATCAATTTCTTCAGTTCTTCTATTCTTTCTGCTGTCAGTTTCCGTACAATGACATCTTCTACAGTTTCCACAACCTCTCCTCGTTCCCCTCGTTTCCGCCTGAAAGTTATGGATAAAAGTGTGGTAACAAAAAGGGCTGTGACAATGCACCCTGAAGCCAAATAGACAACACAATCTCCATACAGGTATATACAGGATACTTAAGTGAAAGCTTAGCTTTCCTGCTTCAGAAACGAATACAATACTCTATAAACTGGAGTCTCTTAAATTGTATCAGTAGCGTGTCACCACTACCGCCATCCAAGCGAAGCATTCCCTTTCCAAGCACGGCTGCAATAAACAAATGTATCTAAAGGCTAAAACATGTCGGCTAATGATGGCTGCCACTGCTAAGAACTGTATTCCTACAATGTAGGCCTCGGACCACTACCAGCACTTTTGTAAGCACATGCGATTTTAAAAGCTTATGTAAATACTATGGGTGATTAAAAAAAAATGCTATGACCGCTACCCAGAGGATGGAGTCAGCGTTGCAGTGCCGCCCGGTGGTGGAAGAGGGGTGATGGAAGAGAATCTCCCCTCATCCCGCTCCGACCACTGGGCAGCACTGCAACCCTGGCACCATCCTCTGGGTTACAATTACGTCAGATCATGTGACTGGAAGCCAGGACAGGATTCTGCGGATGGAGGAAGAGGAGAAGCTGATCCAGCCACCCGGACAGGTAACTACGGTATATCGGCCCCCTGCTGCCTTATCCTCATGACTGCATTAGAGAGCCGGTTAAGCGGGTCAGATTGCGCGTCTCCAGAGGCTTGCAGGTAGCAGTTTCCTCAGAAAGAGGGTCGGGTCTAAAAAAAGTAGTCCCAGGCCTAGTTCTGCATGAGAATTCTACTGCATGAGAGTCCATTAAGCAACATGTGTCCAGAAAAAGTTAGGAATCTACAGCTATGAGGAGGGATAATAAGAATAGTCAGCAGTGAATTTCATTTGTTTGTTGGTGTGTACACTTTTGCACATTTTTATTTTATTTTTAGAGTATTCCTTTATAAATTATTTAGTCAGTGTTTGCCCATCACTGTGAGGGTGGAGTTACATACAGTATACATCAATATAAAGCTATAGGAAGAATTCCTGATACTGAAACCAGGATAATTAATGTAAAAGTGGGCATCGAGAAGAATTTACTGCATCCTACTAAATGTCACTATGGTGCCTCTAACTATCTAACGACCACGTCACGCCAATGGGCGCGACCACGGTGGCAGCCCCAAGGCCGCCTAACCCCAATTGGCGTCAAGCCTTGGGGCCGGCTACTGCAGGAGATCGCGTGCGCATCTCCGCTTGGGAGGCGGAGCTCCGCCCCACCTTCAGTCTCCGCCGCTCGCAGACTGTTAGACGGCGAAACTGACGTCTAATAACTGTGTACAGCGCTGCGGTGTGTGGGTGTGTGTGTGTGTGTGTGTAAGAGTGTGTGTGTGTGTGTGTGTGTGTGTAAGAGTGTGTGGGTGTGTGTAAGAGTGTGTGGGTGTGTGTAAGAGTGTGTGGGTGTGTGTAAGAGTGTGTGGGTGTGTGTAAAAGTGTGTGGGTGTCCAAAGTAATGTGCTGATAACGAGCAGGCTACAAGTGGCTGCCAGGCCTGCCCATGGGACTCCAAATGACGTATGACGCATGTGCCCACCTATGTTCAATTATAGCCGGATACAGAATATTTTAGTGGCCAAAAAACTGTTTTACTATAACAGAAGTTCTATTATATCATGGTTTACTATACCAGACGTTACTCCCATATACTTGGCCGGGACAGTTAGTTTACTACTATACCGGAATGTTAACTTTCCTAGAGTTATAGATTATACTGTACAATGCATAAGCATACTTTCTCTCCTTGTGACCAGATTCTGAAGTCAAGAACCTCAAACATCAATTTTAAAGCTTACAGAAAACAGAGCTGGAACACCTTTTGACTCAACATAGCCAAATATGCTTTTCCTTTATTGACTACATTTTTTTTTGTCACCTTCAATGTGGTAGTACCAACAGAGAAAAAGTCTACACATGGAGATGCTGGCACATGTCATTCTTGGCAAACCTGAAGTGAAAATAAACCTATGAGTTACGCAATTTCATCTGTAGATCTAATCCTAAATAGATCTTTTCTTGAGTCCCATATGATTATTTTGGGTTTCAGTTTGAAACCTGAGCGATGTTTAACATCACACTTACAATTCCTGCTGTTCATTCAGCTCCCACACATAGAAATTATGACATTTCAAACCACCAATCACTGTTCTGTTATGAGAGTTTGCACAGACCCACAAAAGTGTAAAGGTTTCTAATGAGTTATAAGGAGAGCTGCAGCTGTACTGCTCCACTACACAGATAAAGGACATTGTACGTATGGCGTTTTGTAGCAATCACAACAAAATACTCTGCTTTTCTTATGCTGAAGTGTGTTACTCTCAGGGACAGAAAACAGAGCTGAAAATGATATGCAAAGTCCAAAGTTAAAGAGTTCCCTGATGTGCTTCAGCCATTTTATATGCCTCACCTCTGTGGTGACCCGATCTCGTGATGTAGGGCAGACTTATGACACAGTTTTTTTTTAACAGGTAAATTTTTATTTGTTTTTCTTGTTAGCACAACAGTACAACATAACATTTGAATACAACTTGTCAAAAACATGACTTATAACAACTACTTATAGGTAGGTCAGTGCCCTTAGGGGGCACAAGAGGAAGAAAGAGGTGAAAAAGATGAGGAGAGAAAAGGTACAATCCTAAGCAGAATTTATTAACATTGTATTATTCGAGAGAAGAGAGAAGGAAGTAGAAAAAAATTTCAGTCCTTATCACGTCACATGTGCTTCTTGTATATTATTACTATAGATATTATTTTGAGTATCATTCTGACCTGGATAAAGAGAGTGTCAGGGTAGTTGAGCTGTTATACCTATATAATGGTTATAATTCTGTAAAATAGGAACACCACTTATTATACTTTATTCTGGGTGAGAGTATCTAAACATCTACCTGAAGATTTCGACAGTGCTTATCACACCATCTGGACCAGATATTATCAAATTTTTTAGAACAGTTTCTGCTTTTATATGTCAGTTTGCACAGAGGTAACATGTGGTTAACGGCAGAGATCCATTCAGTCTTGGAGGGTACCACTGGTTGGTTCCAATGTGTTAGGACTATTCTCCTAGCTACATGACATAACGTAAAGATCATGGCTTGCTTATATTTATTGTAGCTACTTTTAGCAAAAATCCCTAACATTGCCATTTTCACATCTAGATTAAATGGAAGGTCCAACACTCCCCCAATTGTTTTCTCCACCTGTTTCCAGAACCTTTCCAGTTTTGAGCATGTCCAGAACATATGTAGATAGGTTCCCACCTGTATCCCACATCTAGTACAAATATTAGAGTTAGCATTATTGATTTTGTGTAGTCTGTTTGGAGTGAAGTACACTCTATGAAGGTATTTTAAGTGCATTACCTTTCCCTGGATGAGATCAAGACCCCAACTCCCCTGCCCACCACTCCCTCCCATTCTTCATCCTCTATTTCCCCAATATCGTTTACCCACTGTGCACGAGTTTTGTCAGTATTATGACCCATTTGAGCCAGAAGATCTGCATATATAGCCGATAAGGGCATCTCCAAGTTTTCTTGTATGAGTAGAGACTCCAGTGAATCAGATTCCAGTTGTATACCCTCCCTACCAAACTGGGCTGTGTACGCGTGTGAGAGTTGAAGGTACCTAAAGTACTTAGGACACAGTTACACCCTTGTCTGGGGGTATCTGAATATGCAGATTTTGAACTTTGTGTAGAAGATTATAAATAGTTATACATTCTTCAAAACAAGAAAATATAAGTCTACCGTATGTACTATAATAGTAATGTTGTTATATCACTAAACACTTCTAGCTCAAAAACAAAACATGTTCTTGAAGGAATAAATATGAAACAGTTGGTGAATTCAAGCTTAGCATTAATTGGAGTCAAAACACATTTAAAGAGAATCTGTAACAAAATGTTCAGCCTCATTTCTTCTATCCTTTAAGTTCCTATACCTGTTCTAATGTGGTCTGTCTTACTGCAGCCTTTCCTAGATGCACAGTGGCTGTATTATTTCTGTTATATAATCTAATCTTCTTTCCTTTGTCAGATGTGTAGGGCTCAGGCACTCAGGCAGGAATATGCTGCTCTGCTTGTGATAGGGAGAAGCTATACACACCCTCTCCAGGCTCCGTACGAGTCACAAACTGAGCTCCTCTCATCCTATCACAAGCTGGTTAGCAGCCATGTCTTTTGTTTGTAAACACTGCCTAAAACCAGCAATTACAAGCCAGGATTGCAGCAGGGAGTGGCAGAACCAGCACAGATGAATAGAATGGTATGCTTTTTAATTGTCAGAATTTTAGAGTTGTCAGAATTTTAGAGTACAGATTCTCTTTAACAGAGCAACAATAACACTATAAAATTGTCAAATATAGCCCAAAAAATAATGCAAAGTCTCACATTCCACACTAGACGCATGAGCTGCGACCTTATAAGGGATCAGCAACACCGTATAAATGATCAAACAGAACACTCAAATGAGTATACAAGGCATAGTCATTTGGGCCTTGCGAAAGGAGGCTCAGTGGGGAAGAGGTTTTATATTACAAAAAACAAACAAATACAAAAAAACAAAAACTTTGGTAGAAGGATTTATTTTATGTGTTTCATATAACAAACTTAAATTGTGCCCATCAAAATACATCCCGTCAATTCTGATTGGCCCAGTCCCAGTTGCATGCAATTTGCATAAAACATGCATGCAAGCTGGAATTATTTCCATCACACTGATCATCTCTAGATTACAACAATAAAATAAACCCCTATTTCAAAACCAAGCAGTACATTTAATGCAGAACTTGATAATATATATACTCACTTTGGGGTTTCCGTAGTCTCTAGAAGTTCGGAATACTGAGAGGCGCAATGCTATAAAGTAAAATTAGCTGCTGTAAGTTTCCAAGAAAAACAAAACAAGTCAAAACTGCTCAAACTATAGTAATAAAAATATATATATATGCTACAAATACTAATAGAAAAAGCATCAGGAAAGGGGAAAAAAAAAAAAAAAAAAAAAAAGGGACCTGTGAAAACTGTGAAGTACAAACAAATAAAACCACCAATAGGATGCAAGTCAACCAGTATTCAGTCTGGCATGTAAGCAACTGACTGTTGGAAGTGGAAGGTTATCTAACAAATAAACGCTGCACAACTCCACTTAAAGGTGTACTGCCAGGAGGGGGGGGGGGGGGTCGGGGAGGGGAGAGAAAAAAAAAGTTGACTTACCTGGGGCTTCTAATGGTCCCCCTCAGACATCCTGTGCCTGCGCAGCCACTCACCGATGCCCCGGCCCGCCTCCAGTTCACTTCCTGTCCCTGCCTCTAGTTCACTTCTGGAATTTCTGACTTTAAAAAGTCTGAAAACCACTGCGCTTGCGCAGCCGCGCCCTCGCTCCCCCTGATGTCACCAGGAGTGTTTTGCGCAGTCCCAGCACGGTTTTCGCCTGTGCAGTACGCTCCTGGTGACGCCAGCAGGAGCTAGGACACCGCATGCAGGCGCAGTGGTTTTCAGAGTTTAAAGTCGGAAATTCCAGAAGTGAACCGGAGGAGGGCGCAGGAGCAACAGTGAGTGGCTGCGCGGGCACAGGACGTCTGCGGGAGACCATTAGAAGCCCCGGTTAAGTTCAACTCTGTTTCCCCCACAGTAGTCCCTTAATGTGAAAATGTTTATAAAATATTTTACTCAAAGCATATGTCCTTTCCTTGCAGTGCAATACTGGTGGCTAACAGTGTGAGTTTGTTTTTGTGTAGTAGCTCAGTACAGTCCTGTGGAATGCAGTTTGTGGGATGAATGATGAGATCTGGTAAAACGGAAAAATGCAGGGGGTTGTCTCCTTAGATATCTATTAATATTTGTGCTACCTGTTCTACATAACCATATAAGAACTACTATAACAGAGTAAAATAATACTTTTAATCTCTAGAATATCTAACCATTTTATTCATGTGCCTTCTTACCTTTTGTGAGAACCAATCAGGAGGCCTCCCAGGTTCAGCGAAAGGCTTGATAGCGCGGCTCACAGACACCCTGAAACACAAACACTGGTTTGGTCCTTACAACACTCTATAATAAACAGTTATTTTGAACATGGAAAATGCACAAAAGGACATGGCTATAGAGCTCTTTCAGACTTATATCTATGTTTATTCTGGTTTCTTTCACCTCCTGTCACAGAAACCCAGTAAGAGGAGCAAATCCTCCACAAAGGGAAAGGATATCTCACCTTTACCAGTTGTTATTGTTGCCCAACTGTAATATTTATCCAAAACTCAGTTTTGGTGACAACTATCAACTCTAGACCGGTCAGTGCTATCAGTCACAGTAAGGCCTAGTGCACACCGGAGCGTTTCCGCTGCGGTTTGCGATCTGCTTGCGGGTGCGGATCTGCTAGGGTAATGCATTTCAATGGGGTGGTGCACACCAGAGCGGGTGGCGTTTTGCAGAAACGCATACTCCCGGGCTGCAGCAGATTTTGGATTGCGGATGCGTTTCTGCCTCAATGTTAAGTATAGGAAAAACGCAAACCGCTCTGAAAAACGGCACTTCAGAGCGGTTTGCCAGGCGTTTTTTGTTACAGTAGCTGTTCAGTAACAGCTTTACTGTAACAATACATGAAATCTACTACACCAAAAACGCTACACAAAACCGCAAAACGCTAGCTGAAACGCTGCAGAAAAATAAGAAAAAGCGTTTCAAAATCTGCTAGCATTTTGCGGATCTGCTAGCGGTTTTTGGTGTGCACCAGGCCTATGGCCCCGTTTACATCTGAGCGGTTTCCGGCGCTAGTGCAATAATAACCTATGGGCCCGTATTCTCTCTTAGGCGATTTGCATTCATTGCCGCCGATTAACGCAAATCGCCAAATGCAAACTTGTATTCTGCACCATTTTCAGGCAATTTCCCGGCGATCGCGTTTAGTGCTATAGAAGCGCTAATCGCGATCGCGGAAAATCGCCCCAAGTGTGAATGGCGATTTTTCGCATTATTCACCAAAAGTTGGTTGCAAGTTAGTAGAAAATGACACTTTGTGAAAAAAAAAAAAAATAATAAAAATCAATTTCCGCTAACTTGTGACAAAAAATAAAATCTATGAACTCACCATACTCCTAACGGAATGCCTTGGGGAGTCTTCTTTCTAAAATGGGGTCACTTGTGGGGTTCCTATACTGTCCTGGCATTTTAGGGGCCCTAAACCGTGAGTAGTCTAGAAACCAAATGCCTCAAAATGACCTGTGAAATCCTAAAGGTACTCATAGGACGTTGGGCCCTTTAGCGCACCTAGGCTGCAAAAAAGTGTCACACATGTGGTATCGCCGTACTCAGTAGTATAATGTGTTTTGGGGTGTATTTGTACACATACCCATGCTGGGTGGGAGAAATATCTCTGTAAATGGACAACTGTGTGTAAAAAAATAAAAATAAAATAAAAAATCTCATTTACAGAGATATTTCTCCCACCCAGCATGGGTATGTGTAAAAAAAACACCCCAAAACACATACTAGTTCTCCTGAGTAAGGCAATACCACGTGTGACACTTTTTTGCAGCCTAGGTGCGCTAAGGGGCCCAAACTCCTATGAGCACCTTTAGGCTTTACAGGGGTGCTTACAATTTAGCACCCCCCAAAATGCCAGGACAGTAAACACACCACACAAATGACCCAATTTTGGAAAGTAGAAACCCCAAAGTATTCAGATAGGGGCATGGTGAGTCCGTGGCAGATTTCATTTTTTTTTTTGGTCACAAGTTAGCAGAAATGGAAACTTTTAAATTTTTTTTATTTATTTAATTTTGTCACAAAGTGTCATTTTCCGCTAACTTGTGACAAAAAACAAAATCTTCTATGAACTCACCATGCCTCTTAGTGAATACTTTGGGATGTCTTCTTTCCAAAATGGGGTCATTTGGGGGGTATTTATACTATCCTGGAATTTTAGCACCTCATGAAACATGACAGGTGCTCAGAAAAGTCAGAGATGCTTCAAAATGGGAAAATTCACTTTTTGCACCATAGCTTGTAAACGCTATAACTTTTACCCAAACCAATAAATATACACTTATTGGATTTTTTTCTTTTTTAAATTAAAGACATGTAGCACAATAAATTTGGACAAAAATGTATACAGAAATTTTACTTTATTTGAAAAATGTCAACACAGAAAGTTAAAAAAAATCATTTTTTTGACAAAATCCATGCCTTTTTTGATGAATATAATAAAAACTAAAAATCACAGCAGCAACCAAATAGCACCAAAAGAAAGCTGTATTAGTGACAGGAAAAGGAGGTAAAATTCATTTAGGTGGTAGGTTGTATGACCGAGCAATAAACCGTTAAAGCTGCAGTGGTCTGAATGGAAAAAAAAAAAAAAAGTGTCTGGTCCTTAACCACCCTGGCGTTCTGATAAGATCGCCAGGGAGGCTGCGGGAGGGTTTTTTTTAAATTAAAAAAAAACTATTTCATGCAGCCAACTGAAAGTTGGCTGCATGAAAGCCCACTAGAGGGCGCTCCGGAGGCGTTCTTCCGATCGCCTCCGGCGCCCAGAATAAACAAGGAAGGCCGCAATGAGCGGCCTTCCTTGTTTTGCTTACACCGTCGCCATAGCGACGAGCGGAGTGACGTCATGGACGTCAGCCGACGTCCTGACGTCAGACGCCTCCGATCCAGCCCTTAGCGCTGGCCGGAACTTTTTGTTCCGGCTGCGCAGGGCTCAGGCGGCTGGGGGGACCCTCTTTCGCCGCTGCTCGCGGCGAATCGCCGCAGAGCGGCGGCGATCGGGCAGCACACGCGGCTGGCAAAGTGCCGGCTGCGTGTGCTGCTCTTTATTTGGCGCAAATCGGCCCAGCAGGGCCTGAGCGGCAGCCTCCGGCGGTGATGGACGAGCTGAGCTCGTCCATACCGCCCAGGTGGTTAAAGGAGAACTTAAGCCTAAACAAACATGCTGTCATTAAGTTACATTAGTTATGTTAATTAGAATAGATAGGTAATATAATTTTTTACCCACTCTGTTTTAAAAGAACAGGCAAATGTTTGTGATTCATGTGGGCTGCCCTCTTTGTCATGGGGGCAGCCATCTTTTTGGTTGAAAGGAGGGGACAGGGAGCATAAGACACAGTTCCAACCAGGGCTGTGGAGTCGGTCCAAAAATCCACCGACTCCGACTCCTCAGTTTAGGATTCCACCGACTGACTCCTCTAATTTGCACATTACAAATTTGTTGATTAAAAGTATGTAACGTGAAATTCGTCTCTTAAAGAGACACTGAAGCGAAAAAAAAATTATGATATTATGATTTGTATGTGTAGTACAGCTAAGAAATTAAACATTAAGATCAGATACATCAGTCTAATTGTTTCCAGTACAGGAAGAGTTGAGAAACTCAAGTTGTTATCTCTATGCAAACAAGCTATTAAGCTCTCCGACCAAGTTAGTCGTGGAGAGGGCTGTTATCTGACTTTTATTATCTCAACTGTAAGTGAACTGTTTACTTTTCCTCTGCCAGAGGAGATGTCATTACTTCACAGACTGCTCTGAAAGACTCATTTTGAATGCTGAGTGTTGTGTAATCTGCACATATTATAGAATAATGCAATGTTAGAAAAAACACTATATACCTGAAAATAAAAGTATGAGAATATTTTCTTTGCTGCTAATCTTCTAGTAATTATTCATAGTACACAACCAATTCACTATATCAGATTTTTTTTCTCGCTTCAGTGTCTCTTTAAGTGCCAACGCTTAGGAATTTTACAAGACAACTGAAGTGAGGATATGTGGACTACTATATTTATTCCCTTTAGACTAAAACTAGTCCTTGGTAAGAGTACTTACATCTATCAGGCCCTAGGCAATGTAACTGTGGGTGCATGTAAGAATGATGTGCAGGTGCTCTGCAGGGGAACGAGGAGATTCTTCCTCTATTACACATTATTCATGTACAATCTGAACATAGATCAGGCCCTAGGCAATGTAACTGTGGGTACATGTAAGAATGATGTGCAGGTGCTCTGCAGGGGAATGGGGAGATTCTTCCTCTATTACACATTCTTCATGCACAATCTGAACCAGGTTTATGGGTGACAGACCATAAACCTCTCTGTTCAATGTGCACAACATTCTCAGTGGATTCCCTGCAGCTCTGTGGGGAGTGCATATGTAGAGTAAAGTACTACTGTGTAACAAAGTAAACCTCAGACAGATGAAATTAAAGTTTTATACATACTTGGGGCTTCCTCCAGCCTCCTTCAGGCTAATCAGTCCCTCGTTGTCCTCCGCCACCTGCATCTTCTGCTAGGAGACCAGGTACTTGAGCCAGTCTGGCATAGTGCGCATGCACACACTCTGCTGCCGGAAGCGTACTACACCTGCGCAGCACTATTGTGCAAGTGCAGAATGTTCCTGGCTGTGGGAGCGGCACGTGGCTGGACTGCACTGACTGGCTGAATTACCAGGACTCATAGTAGAAGATCCAGATGGTGGAGGAGGACAGCGAGGGACTAATTGGTTTGAAGGGGGCTGGAGGAAGCCCCAGTTATGTATAATAAAATTAAAACAAAAACAAAAAAAAACAAAACAACAAAAAAAAAACCTTTACTTTTCATTCGTCTCAGGTACCCTTTAATTTATAGTCACCAAACCAAACTTTAACAACATACAGTGGAGGAAATAATTATTTGACCCCTCACTGATTTTGTAAGTTTGTCCAATGACAAAGAAATGAAGTCTCAGAACAGTATCATTTCAATGGTAGGTTTATTTTAACAGTGGCAGATAGCACATCAAAAGGAAAATCGAAAAAATAACCTTAAAGAGAATCTGTATTGTTAAAATCGCACAAAAGTAAACATACCAGTGCGTTAGGGGACATCTCCTATTACCCTCTGTCACAATTTCGCCGCTCCTCGCCGCATTAAAAGTAGTCAAAAACAGTTTTAACCACTCTACCCCCGCCCGTACGAACTTCTCCGTCCCTTTTTCCATCCTTTAACCCCCAGGGACGGAGAAATCCATACTTTGCGCACTCCCGCCGCTGCCCGCGCTCCCGCTTGTAAACACGCCGCCCACCGCTAGTAAACACGCCGCCGCCCCGCTCGCCCGGAGATCAATGAACGGGAAAATCCATTCCCGTTCGTTGATCTAAGCCCTGCAATGATCCGCTGCTCTCCGATGGGCAGCGCGATCATTGTGAACAAAAACTCACGTGTCCAGCCTCCTTATACTTCCTCCGAGCGTCCGGAAGGACGCTTGGAGGTCGCATTAGACAAAAAGTTACTGTTGCCATCTTGTGGCCAAATAGTAAAACTACACCCTAAAAATTTTTCAAACCCAAATGAATTAGTTATACACAAAAAATTAACTCATTACCTCCCACACTCCCCATTTTTTTTTTTTGTAATGAAAAAAAAAAAATAAAACATTTTCAATTAAAAAAAAATACATAAATAGTTACCTTAGGGACTGAACTTTTTAAATATTTATGTCAGGAGGGTACAACACTGTTACTTTATAAACTATGGGCTTGTAATTAGGGATGGACGCAAAACTGAAAAAAATGCACCTTTATTTCCAAATAAAATATTGGTGCCAAACATTGTGATAGGGACATAATTTAAACGGTTTTATAACCGGGACAAAAGGGCAAATAAATTTCATGGGTTTTAATTACAGTAGCATGCATTATTTAAAAACTATAATGGCAGAAAACTGAAAAATAATTAATTTTTTCCCACATTTTTCCTATTTTCCCATTAAAACACATTTAGAATAAAATTATTTTTGGCATAATGTCCCACCTAAAGAAAGCCTTATTGGTGGCGGAAAAAACAAAATATAGTTCATTTCATTGTGATAAGTAATAATAAAGTTATAGACGAATGAATGGAAGGAGCGCTGAAAGGTGAAAATTGCTCTGGTGCTCAGAGGGTAAAACCCCTCAGTGGTGAAGTGGTTAAAAAGTTTGTTTATAAACAAACAAAATGGCCACCAAAACAGGAAGTAGGTTGATGTACAGTATGTCCACACATAGAAAATACATCCATACACAAGCAGGCTGTATACAGCCTTCCTTTTGAATCTCAAGAGATCATTTGTGTGTTTTATTCCCCCTGAATCTCTCATGCACTGAAGTTTCAGGTTGCTCGTTTCTTCCTGCAAACAGCTTTGCCCTCGTCTGAATTTCCTCAGTATGTGAAAGCCCAGCCAGCTCAGAGGACGATTTATCCAGCTTGTAAAAGATAAGAGAGAAGAGAGAAGCTGCCCTAATCTAAATAATACACAGGCAGTGTGCATAGAGGGGCCTGGAAGGGGGAGTTCATAGCAGAACCACAACACTGAAGAACTTGGCAGCCTTCCAGACACAGGCCGACAAGTCTGACAGGGGAAAGATACATTGATTTATTACAGAGACTGTGATAGCAGAAAGTGCTGCAGTAAGCCAGAACACATTAGAATAGCTTTTGGAGCTTGTAGGATGATAAAAAACAGGATGCAATTTTTGTTACGGAGTCTCTTTAAATAAAAGATAGCAAATGATTTGCATTTCATTGAGTGAAATAAGTTTTTGAACCCTCTAACAATAAAAGACTTAATACTTAGTGGAAAAACCCTTGTTTGCAAGCACAGAGGTCAAACGTTTCTTGTAATTGATGACCAAGTTTGCACACATTTTAGGAGGAATGTTGGTCCACTCCTCTTTGCAGATCATCTCTAAATCCCTAATGTTTCGAGGCTGTCTCTGTGCAACTCTGAGCTTGAGCTCCCTCCATAGGTTTTCTATTGGATTAAGGTCCGGAGGCTGACTAGGCCACTCCATGACCTTAATGTGCTTCTTCTTGAGCCACTCCTTTGTTGCCTTTGCTGTATGTTTTGGGTCATTGTCGTGCTGGAAAACCCATCCACGACCCATTTTCAGTTTCCTGGCAGAGGGAAGGAGGTTGTCGTTCAGGATTTCACGATACATGGCTCCGTACATTTTCCAGTTAATGCGATTAAGTTGTCCTGTGCCCTTAGCAGAAAAACACCCCCAAAGCAAAATGTTTCCACCCCCGTGCTTGACAGTGTTTTGGGGGTCATAGGCAGCATTTTTCTTCCTCCAAACACAGCGAGTTGAGTTAATGCCAAAGAGCTCTATTTTGGTCTCATCAGACCACAGCACCTTCTCCCAGTCACTCACAGAATCATTCAGGTGTTCATTGGCAAACTTCAGACGGGCCTGCACATGTGCCTTCTTGAGCAGGGGGACCTTGCGAGCCCTGCAGGATTTTAATCCATTGCGGTGTAAGGTGTTTCCAATGGTTTTCTTGGTGACTGTGGTCCCTGCTAATTTGAGGTCATTCACTAACTCCTCCCGTGTAGTTCTAGGATGCTTTTTCACCTTTCTCAGAACCATTGACACCCCACGAGGTGAGATCTTGCGTGGAGCCCCAGAGCGAGGTCGATTGATGGTCATTTTGTGCTCCTTCCATTTTCGAACAATCGCACCAACAGTTGTCACCTTCTCTCCCAGCTTCTTGCTAATGGTTTTGTAGCCCATTCTAGCCTTGTGCAGGTCTACAATTTTGTCTCTGACATCCTTGGACAGCCCTTTGGTCTTTCCCATGTTGGAGAGTTTGGAGTCTGCTTGATTGATTGATTCTGTGGACAGGTGTCTTTTATACAGGTGACTAGTTAAGACAGGTGTCCTTAATGAGGGTGACTAATTGAGTAGAAGTGTCTAACCACTCTGTGGGAGCCAGAACTCTTAATGGTTGGTAGGGGTTCAAAAACTTATTTCACTCAATGAAATGCAAATCAGTTGCTATCTTTTATTTAAGGTTATTTTTTCGATTTTCCTTTTGATGTGCTATCTGCCACTGTTAAAATAAACCTACCATTGAAATGATACTGTTCTGAGACTTTTCATTTCTTTGTCATTGGACAAACTTACAAAATCAGTGAGGGGTCAAATAATTATTTCCTCCACTGTATCAAATTATTTGATTTCATGAGCAAAGGGAGTGCATACATTTGCATAAATCAGCATCAATGCAGAATTATTTCCATCTCATTGACCATCTCTATTAGTGACACAGCTACACATCAGGCTTTATTCTTACAGCATAGATGTTATTTAGTATATATGTTACGGCCAGAACCCGAAGTTTGGCCAGAACTAGAAGTGGCCGGCCACTTCGGGTTCTGGCCGGCCAATGCGCGAACTGGCCGCTGCGCTGCGGCCAATGTGAGAAATGAAACAATTCCTGTAAGGTTTAATGTGATGTTGTGGCCGCAGCGCAGCGGGGGGGCAAAAAATGTATCACACATCTTTACTTTATTCAATGGCATTAAGCCGCCCGGCTTTTTCCTCTGCCTCTCTCTCCTCCCCCCCCCCCGCCTCTCTCTCTCCTTCTCTTTATGGGCACAGCCGGGCGGGGACACGCGTGTCCCTCCGGAGTCGTTCGTCGCGGCAGGGGAATCCTGCCGTTCTTGCAGAGCGGGTGCTGGCAGAAGCAATGTCTGCAGCCTCCCCCGCTCTGCTCTCCTGCCGCGAGGAACGACTCTCCTGGACACGCGTGTCCCCGCCCGGCTGTGCCCATAAGAGAAGGGGGGAGAGAGAGGCGGGGGGGGGGGGGGGGGAGGAGAGAGAGGCAGAGGAAAAAGCCGGGCGGCTTAATGCCATTGAATAAAGTAAAGATGTGTGATACATTTTTTGCCCCCCCGCTGCGCTGCGGCCACAACATCACATTAAACCTTACAGGAATTGTTTCATTTCTCACATTGGCCGCAGCGCAGCGGCCAGTTCGCGCATTGGCCGGCCAGAACCCGAAGTGGCCGGCCACTTCTAGTTCTGGCCAAACTTCGGGTTCTGGCCGTAACATATATAAGAGATTCCTGTGTACATATCATATATATAGTCACAATCAGATATGTATATCTGACTTTAAAAATACGGGGACTGCTTTATTGAAGCAGCACAAGTAACTAATTTTGATTGGTTTATTTCATTTTTGTGGACTGAGCACAGCTATTACTCTATATATACTGTATATATACATTATTTTTAATGACTATTATCTAAGAAATAGAACATTTTATCATATTTTCTATTTTAATTACAGTTACAAATTCATTAGGAGTCGGAGCATTTTTTCTCGACTCCGACTCCAGGCACCCAAAATTGCTCCGACTCCGACACCACAGCCCTGGTTCCAACTGTCCTGTGTCCTGATAACCCCTCCCAGCTGCATGCACTAGGTTTCAAATGTCAAATTCAAAATGTAAAAAAAAAAAATTGCACCAAAACAGCAGAAAAAGATCATCAGAAATCCCATCATGCTTTGCACAGCATCAGGGGAAAAATGCCCGGGCAGTTTTCCTCTGTGCAGCTAAAAATGAGGCTTGTATAAGGGTAACAAAGTTCTGATGCTGTGAAACTGTTAAACACCAAGCATTTTCAGTGCTGCTGAGTCGATTTTAAGTCTGGAGGTTCACTTTAACCACTTGAGGACCACAGTGTTAAACCCCCCTAAAGACCGGCCTGTTTTTTCTCTAATTGGCCACTGCAGCTTTAAGGCCAAGCTGCAGGACAGCACAACACAACACACGAGTGATTCCCTCCTCCCCCCCCCCCCCTTTTCCCCCAACCAACAGAGCTCTCTGTTGGTGGGGTCTGATCGCTCCACATTGTTTATTTTTTTTAATATAAATATTTATTTCCTTAAAAAAAAAAAATGCCTTTTTTTATTTTATTTGTTCTACCCTGCTCCCTCCCCCTGCCAGCCAATCAGGGTGATCAGCTGTCATAGGCTTCAGCGACATCATGCAAATTAGAGCCTCAGGACTTTACGCCAATTGGCTTTAGGCGGTCCTGGGGCTGCCGCCGCGTCCACACCCATTGGCGTGGGGCGGTCTTTAGGTAGTTAAAGAGGAGCTGTCAGCCATACAATCTCAGAAAAAACCAATATATAAGTAGATAAATACTTACTCTACTTACATAACATATGTATTGCACTGTTCACGTTATGATTCCTGAGAATTTTAAAAGAAAAGTAGAGAATCCTATTCTAGACAGTTTCCATATTTACTGTGGCTATTTTGAAGCCAGTCGTGATGTAATACCCACCCTTATGCTGGGCATACACGGATCGACTCTCACCGCGTCCCCCCGGATCGATTCCCGCTCGTCCCCGCGAGCGCTTCCTTATCTTCCGCTCGATTCCCTGCTATTGTCCGCCCACGGGGATCGAGCGGGGCATCGATCCGCACAGTGATCGGACCTGTCGGATATTATCAATCGAGCCATCAGCGGCTCGATTGATAGAGAAGGTTGACCCATGTATGCCCAGCATTAGTCTCCTCTGCCTGATTTGCCCACCCTTCACTATAGAAAGTGCATTGTTTCAGCCTGAGAAATGTTGGCCAATCAGAGAGGAACAGAGGTGTGGGAGGGGAAAACAGGAGGGAAACAGGTTTCAGCCAATCAGGCTCCATTAGTTAAGTCTGAGGGGAAGACAACCCAGCATGCCCTGCAACTTCTCTTTTGTGTACCACATTTTTTGTGTACCAAATAAGAGTCATGTAAACTGGGGAATGATAATTTATCAACAAGAAAAGTAATAGTGATTTTAACTTTTGGATTGCCTGATTAGCATCCTTATTACTTGTTTACCAGATAAAAATAAAGAATTTATTTTTGATTTTATGCCCGACAGTTACTCATTAAAGGAGTTATCAGGGCATAAAGAGTAAAGTGAGCGGTACTTACCGGAGGCTTCCTCCAGCCCCAAGCTCCCAGGACCTCCCTCGCCGCAGCTCTGGCTTCAGCCGTTCGCCGGATCTCCGACCCGGTCCCCGGCGATGACGTAAGAGCGACCTGGAGGTCGCTCTGTACTGCGCGATCGGCGCTGTCAATCACCTACACGTGGGCCGGAGCGGACTGCACAGGCCCAGAACTACTGCGCCTGCGCAGTCCGCTCCGGCCCACTTGGCAGTGATTGACAGCACCGATCGCGCAGGCGCAGTACAGAGCGACCTCCAGGTCGCTCTGACGTCATCGCCAGGGACCGGGTCAGATACCCGGCGAACAGCTGAAGCCAGAGCTGCGGCAAGGGAGGTCCTGGGAACTTGGGGCTGGAGGAAGCCCCCAGTAAGTACCACTCACTTTACTCTTTATGCCCTGATAACTCCTTTAACCCTCCTGGCGGTATGAACAATTCTGCCAGGAGGCAGCCCAGCAGTTTTTTTTATTCTTTTTTTTAAATCATGTAGTGAGCCCAGGGCTCGCTACATGATAGCCGCTGAGCGATCTCCAATCAGGAAATCCCGTTCAAAGAACGGGATTTCCTGGAGGGCTTCCCCTGTCGCCATGGTGACGGGGCGGGATGACGTCACCGACGTCATTGGGAGTCCCGATCCACCCCTCGGCGCTGCCTGGCACTGATTGGCCAGGCAGCGCACGGGGTCTGGGGGGGGCGCGCGCCGCAACGGATAGCGGCGATCGGGCGCGGGGCGGCGGCGATCGGTGTGCTGGCGCAGCTAGCAAAGTGCTAGCTGCCTCCAGCAAAAAAAAATACATTATGTAAATCGGCCCAGCAGGGCCTGAGCGGCACCCTCCGGCGCTAAGGAAGTTTAAGAGACCTCATAGATAGCAGGGGCATGCATGCTATCCCGCGGCTTAACTGGGGGTCCCTTCACCCCCAAATCCTCTCCGTACAGCCGGGGAGCGCTTCGCATTGGGGCAGGGCTAACCGCCACAGCCCTGCCTCCCACGCGTCTATCAGACACGTACCTCCGCCTTTCCCCCGCCCCTCTCAGTCTTCCTTCACTGAGAGGAGCGGGGGAGAGGCGGCGATGCGGGTCTGATAGACACGACTAGAGGCAGGGCTGCAGCCTTTAGCCCTGCCTCCAGGAAGAAAAAATTCACGACCAAGTTGACGACCAAGTCTTGCGGGGGTGGGTTTGGGGGTGAAGGGACCCCCATTTAGCAGGGGCACACATGCCCCTGCTAACTATGAGCTCTGAAGCGAGATTTATTCTCGCTTCAGAGTCTCTTTAAGGGGTTTTAAGACTGCAGTCCTTAAGTGGTTAAGCATTATAGGATATCTGCCTGGCTTCATCAAATAATACTTGTGATAGTATACACAGGGTGTGCCTGGAGTTACACTTTAATGATGCTGTCAGTAGCAGACAGCTCCCCTGCCTAGTTCTGTGATATAAGGCATAACGAGAGTGTGCAGTTATTGCGGACAGTGTTGCGCCCTGCGGCTGTTCGGGTCACTCACCAGTTCTGGTCCCCGCTGCGCATGACGGACGAGGCGAGGCACAGCTTCTCTCGGATGGACCATGGCTCGGTAGGACCCGCGTTCAGCAGCTTGTGCTCTGACGGGAAAACAGAAGAGCGTCATGAAGCAGGCCAAGCACACTGTGCAGCAGCGTGACAGCCACAGAGAGCTCTGGTGCATCCCCATAAGCATTATACACATGAATATATACTGTACGAATCCCAGCAGTGTTTATCTGCAGCCTTTACAATACTCACTCCCGATCCCCGCCGCCATTTTCAGGGGAAACCAATCCAGCCCAGAATCGGTGCGACGTCGCAGTCTTGATGACGTCCCCAAACAGAGAAGATTTCCAGGGCTTGTAGTCCCTGCAGAGTGCAGAAAAGAGTAGACTCAGACTGCGTGGTTTGTCGATTGAATGACTACGTGATGCTGATAAAACCCTGCTCGCCAATTGCTGCACTAGTTCTGTCCTGTTGTTATTACAGTATTATCATATGGCCGGTTGGGCAGCATTGTAAAACATTAGTCAAGGAGCATTGCCATATATCTCCAGTAACAGAAAAGGGTTGTTCCAAACTCTGCTTATTCGGTTGGATAATCTCTTGTTCGAAACCTCTGTGTCTTTTGTTCCTCATCTACCTCTGTCATAACTGACCGTTTTTTTGTGAATACATGGATTGCTCTATTTAATTGTGTTCCTAAGTGTTGTGATACCTTAGTGGTCAACATTTTTAAGAACGGGGGAGCAGGTATGTGCAGGAAGCGATCCTCATGCCCACTCCCCGTGCTTTCTTTCCCCCCCCCCCCCCCCATTCTTTTCTGAAGATCCCACAAAGTTACTTCCTGGTCAGTGACTAGTGCGTAGGAGCTGTCCCAAGAGCACATACTTGACCCTGCGTCCGGTAGTGCGCTAGGCACTACATCATGACTACCCTTGTGGGCATGGGCAAGACCCTCTTCCGACAGGGCAGCGCCTGCACACTAGTCACTGACCTCCCCGACCAGGAAGCAACTTTAGAATTTTTGACCGCTTTAAAATTTGTGACCTCTAAAGTATTTTTTAACACTTTAAACTTTATTTGTGTCTAATAAACTGATATGTTGTTTATATTACAGTGACTAGATTTTTCTTGGCCCAACGTATGCGGTGGCAACTAATGGGCATGGCATTGACATGACTCAGACAGTCACCTCAGACATACGTTCTCCCCACTGGGTGATGTTGGGAGGGAGGATGACATTGGGTGCAGCTGCCTGCTGGGAAGGGTGACACTGGTTGCTGTCTGTGAACCTTGTTGCATTGTGGGAAATAACAGCTGTTTACAGTTGTTTCCAACTGCCAAGAATGCATCATCTCCTTCCACTGACATCACCTGGCAACAGTATAAATGTCACCATAAGATAAATGTCACAATGTAAATCGGGGAGAGGTAAGATTTTACAATGGGCAAACACTGACTAAATCTTTTATACATAATTATTGTAAAAATTAAGCACTTTTGTTCATTATGTTATTTTCCTTGGAGTTCCTCTTTAAGTGTTTCTTCAATTTCTATGCACTCCTTTAAAGTGGACCTGAACTCCTGCAGAGGAGACAAGGAAAAAAAGAATTCCACCCTGTGTCCACTCGGTGTGTGTTTATAAAGAACAGCCTGTCTAATTCTCCCTTCTCAGCAAGTAATGAGCCAGTGTAATTTAAGCTGTCGGCTATCTGCTGACTGCCGAATTCTGAGCTAATATGTAAACACAGGAGGTTAACTCTTTCTGTGCTCCCAGAAAATCAGGAAGTAACCCCACTGCAGCATCTTTGTAGGAGCTCTATATGCTGTAACAAGGATATGTTTTTCTTAAAGGTTATTAAGCTGTTGCTTATCTTTTAGAGCAGAGAGGAAGTTCTTAGTTCAGGTTGGCTTTTTTAAGTCTAGTTCTAGTTCCAATCAGGGATAAATCCTTACATTGTGAATATGTGCTGAACTGTAATTCAATAGGAAAATCAAAGATATGTTGTGGAGAAAATATATCTGCCCCTGGGGCCATGTGGCAAAGTCTTCCTTCTCAGGAGATATACAGTACTCAAGATCTGACCTGTTGCTTTGGAGACAAGATTGCTTGCAAAGATGGGAAACTGACCAGCTTGGCTAATAAATACACTCACCTAAAGGAATATTAGGAACACCATACTAATATGGTGTTTGACCCCCTTTCGCCTTCAGAACTGTCTTAATTCTAAGTGGCATTGATTCAACAAGGTGCTGAAAGCATTCTTCTTGCAGTTGATGGAGATTTGTGGGATGTACATCCAGGGCACAAAGTTCCCGTTCCATCACATCCCAAAGATGCTCTATTGTATTGAGATCTGGTGACTGTGGGGACCATTTTAGTACAGTGAACTCATTGTCATGTTCAAGAAACCAATTTGAAATTATTCGAGCTTTGTGACATGGTGCATTATCCTGCTGGAAGTAGCCATCTGAGGATGGGTACATGGTGGTCATGAAGGGATGGAAATAGTCAGAAACAATGCTCAGGTAGCCCATGGCATTGAAACGATGCCCAATTGGCACTAAGGGGCCTAAAGTGTGCCAAGAAAACATCCCCCACACCATTACACCACCACCACCAGCCTGCACAGTGGTAACAAGGCATGATGGATCCATGTTCTCATTCTGAATATGCCAAATTCTGACTCTATTGAGACTCATCAGACCAGGCAACATTTTTCGAGTCTTCATCTGTCCAATTTTGGTGAGCTCGTGCAAATGGTAGCCTCTTTTTCCTATTTGTAGTGGAGATGAGAGGTACCCAGTGGGGTCTTCTGCTGTTGTAGCCCATCCGCCTCAAGGTTGTGCATGTTGTGGCTTCACAAATGCTGTGCTGCATACCTCGGTTGTAACGAGTGGTTATTTCAGTCAACGTTGCTTTTCTATCAGCTTGAATCAGTCGGCCCATTCTCCTCTGACCTCTAGCATCAACAAGGCATTTTCGCCCACAGGACTGCCGCATACTGGATGTTTTTCCCTTTTCACACCATTTTTTGTAAACCCTAGAAATGGTTGTGCGTGAAAATCCCAGTAACTGAGCAGATTGTGAAATACTCAGACCGGCCCATCTGGCACCAACAACCATGTCACGCTCAAAATTGCTTAGATCACCTTTCTTTCCCATTCTGACATTCAGTTTGGAGTTCAGGAGATTGTCTTGACCAGGACCACACCCCTAAATGCATTGAAGCAACTGTCATGTGATTGGTTGATTAGATAACTGCATTAATGAGAAATTGAACAGGTTTTCCTTATAATCCTTTAGGTGAGTGTATGTTGGGGCTAGTTGGGATCCCTCTAGTGGTGAAATAACAGACTTTACTGAATCCTGAATAAATAAAACACACACACTCACACATACCATGCTCAGCATAAATGAGTACACCCCACTACATTTGTCAGAAAACCTTTTCAGTATTAACATTTTCTATGTGATACTGTACTAGAGCCTAGATGGAGAGTGATTCTCTAGTCGCGTCAGAATTCCCCACAGGTGTTCGATTGGGTTCAGATCAGAACACATACTTGGCCATTCAATCACCTTAACCCTGTTCTTCTTCAGAAATGCAGCACCTTACAGGATTCGTAGTACAATGATAAAGCAATAGTACAATAACATACAGTAGACGGAGCAGATAAATACAGTCCGGACATTCTAGTGGCAAGTTTAGAACATTTCAAAAGCTTCTATAAATAGGCGATAAGCTCATTACTACAGGCAGAAGAAATATACTATAATTAAATGAATAAACTAAATGTTATGGTTAGTTACACAATTTAAAGAGAACCCAAGGTGGGTTTGAAGAATATTATCTGCATACAGAGGCTGGATCTGCCTATACAGCCCAGCCTCTGTTGCTATCCCAAACCCCACTAAGGTCCCCCTGCACTCTGCAATCCCTCATAAATCACAGCCACGCTGCTGACAAACAGCTTGTCAGAGTTGGCTGTGTTTATCTCTATAGTGTCAGTCTGCTGCTCTCCCCGCCTCCTGCAGAACTCCAGTCCCCGCCTGCATCCCTTCCCTCCCTGCTGATTGGAGGGAAGGGACGGGGGCAGGGACCGGAGCTATGCAGGAGGCGGGGGAGCAGCTGAGACTGACACTGCAGATGTAAACACAGCCTCACAGCACGGCTGTGATTTATGAGGGATTACAGAGTGCAGGGGGACCTTAGCGGGGTTTGGGATAGCAACAGAGGCTGGGCTGTATAGGCAGATCCAGCCTCTGTATGCAGATAACATTATTTAAACACACCTCGGGTTCTCTTTAAGGCCGGATCTGGGTCCTGGTGTGAAAGACTTGCAGGGAGTTGCACCACACTCTGATCCAGGATAATCATAAAATTATCCCTAAGGGCATATTCAGTATCCATAGTAAAATTGTTGTTTTCTATCGACCCAAGAAATCTCTTCCTGCGCTGTAGTACCTGATCCCACCAGTGGCTTCACCCACGTACACAGAAGAGACAACTAACAGAGGCTCCTACAACATACATTGTAGAGGAACAGAAAGGATTGAAAAAATTAAGGTAAGATGAATGAAGAAAGAAAAAAAAGTGTTAGGGAAACAAAAGTAGGGGAGTGGGGGGGAGGGCAGAAAGAAGAGGGGAAAGAAGAGAGAGGGTTTGTGAACCTGACTAAATGCTGTGAAAATATCATTTATCGTTATATAGGGTTTCGATGGGTGTCAGCAAAACTATGCTTCAGGCAAGGCTATACTGCAGTCAAATGAAAGGGTAATGTGTCGTTTATGTAGTTCTCATAGTAAGGTAACCAAATAGCTTCAAAATTCTTAAGCTTGTCTTACTGGATTGCTTTGATTCTGTCAAAGAACAACACGTGGCTCAATCTTGACTTGAATTGGTCTATACTAAGAGAGCTCTTCACCCAAGATGTCTCTATAACCTGCCTTGCAGCCGTGAGGATGTGTGGGAGCAACCAAAACTGTCTTTTATCAACTGGTGGGGTTTCATACCCAACAGTGCCACCTTGGGTCTTCAGGACTTAGATTACCATACAAGTATATATTACTTGGTATAGTCTGTGCCAGAATCTACGAGCTTTAGGGCTTGTAGATTCATCCACCAAATATGTAGAAAGGATCCCTCTACATTACACCCCCAAAAACAGGTATTTGCATAAGAAGGATACCACCTTGTGACTGGCAGGGATGAGATTTCAGCGCATCGGCATATATAATTAGTCTCAATTTTAGAATCACTAACAGAGCTAGAAGCAACATATCCCAAATATCAGACAACTCTTCCATGTTCAGCAGTATACCAAGGTCTCTATGCCATTTTTTGTGGTATGTTGAAATTTTAGCATTTAAAAATTAACCTACTCTACCTGTAATGCTAATAAAGTAAAAAAGAGATTTTATTTATGTTCACATGACTTATTGCTAATGAACTTAGCAACATTAAAAAAAAAATAGTTGAGGCCTTATTCCCGGCACTCGATCTTGCACTCCCAATCAGCAGATTAGAGTGCAATTAGATTTACCAATCATTAGGCCAATTTAAGCCGATCATCAAGCTGACATACTTTACCATGAAAGAACCCTTCCTTCAAGCAACCAGAAACAAAAAAAGTCCTAACTTTCCAAGGTAATTACCAATTATTCATGGTTTGGCCAAGAGTACAATTCAGGAATGCAGAGCAATAAACCTGTTTGTTCAAACTCTGTTAGGTAACAATATAAATATTTCTGGTGTTACTACTTTAAGTCAGCCTTCTACCAAGGACGCACTGGACACCGTGTGGCTTCCTGATATGTGCCTATTAAGACTTCAAACTCTGAGAAGAGTACTGCTTGCAGACAGAACAGATATGCTTGGAGTGATTTCAAATCAGCTTGGAACATAACTGAGTCTGATTGGATGACTGACTGGAATGGGAGAGAGCCAGGCTGGATGCCAACCAAGGTCTCGACAGGGATAGACTGAATGACACCAGACCAGGTTTTGGCAGATGATGCCACATAAGGTCGCAGCAGAGGCATGCTGAATGTCACCAAAAAATGTACTGTTAAACGCAGACTGGATGCCAGACAAGGCTTCAGTAGGAACCGTAGTGAAGCATAGAAAAAACAGCAATATGGAGCATAAAAAACACAGGCTGGTCAGCAGACTGGAACAAAGTAGGGGTAAGCTGATCAATAGGTTTGGGCTTGATGAGATGTGACAGGATAGCTAGTTGAGACTTGGTAGGATCTTGTGACATAGCTAGTTACATAACTGGAAAGGCAGGTTGAAGAGTTGCAAAGTTTGGCTGGATAGGATACTTAAAGTGAACCTGAGATGATTTAAAAAAAAATTCATACATACCTGGGGCTTCCTCCAGCCGGGCCAGCCCCCTTCGGCCTAATCGCTTCCTAGTCGTCCTCCTCTGCCTCCTGGTTCTTCCGCAATCCAAACAAAAGCCAAATGTACTCCCGTCAGGCTCCTGTGGGTGGAAGCGTACTGCGCCTGCTCCTGGCAACAGGAGCACGGCAGTGCTTTCATGCGTGGCCAGGCTGCGCATGCGCAGTAAGTCCCGACTCCTGAAGTTACCAGGAGCTATAATCACAGGAATGTATGGTTTATTTTTTTTTATCATCTCAGGTTCTCCTTAAAGCGTACTTGAAGTCAGTGGAAAAAAAATGTACATACCTCAGTAGGGGGATGCCTCTGGATGGTCCTTCCTATGCTGGGATTAACAAAACAGACATAAACAATCTTTAACATCAATGTTGAAGATTGCTTGTGGCCACACTCCCCTTTGTGCATGGGCTACACCTGCACAGTAGCACGGAGCCGCTTCTGCATGGCTTTATTCTCTGTGCATGAGTGGCTTTGTCCTACCACTCAGGCATGGACCTATAGGTGCCTACGCAGTACGACCACGCTTATGCACGAACGGGAGTGAGGCCACGTACATGAAGAGGGCCGAAGCCAGCAGTGGAGGGGTCATGGAGGATCAGGGAGGCTTCTGGAGCCCCCAGAGGCTTTCCAATACTGATGTAAGTACATTTTTTGTTATTTCAAATCCATAAAAGCATGAGTCCCACACAAATCGCTGGCATGTTTCAGATCACACATGATTCTTAGTCATGTGTCTAAGACTCATGTGTGATCCAAAACATGTCAGCGATTTGTGTGGGACTCATGCTTTTATAACTCTGAAATAAAGCTATTTTTAAGGAGTGCACAGCTGTGTAGCGGACTTGTATCTTGATACATCTTATATGTATGAATTTTAAATTTGACAATTTTTCGTGTTAGAGGTCCTTTAACCTCTTGAGGACCACAGTGTTAAACCCCCCTAAAGACCAGGCCATTTTCTCAAATTGGGCCACTGCAGCTTTAAGGGCTCGCTGCAGGGCCGCACAACTCAGCACACAAGTGATCCCCCCCTTTTCTCCCCACCAACAGAGCTCTCTGATGGTGGGGTCTGATCGCTCCCTAGTTGTTTGTTTTTGTATTATTTTTTTTAATAAATCTGCCTATTTTTTTTATTATCTTTTTATTCCTCCCTCCCTCCCCTCGCCAGCCAATCAGCGTGATCGGCTGCCAACCTCTTCCCTGCCTCTGGAGGGGACAGCCGTGTCACACGGCTGTCCCCAGTACAGTGATGCCTTAGATCGCAGCGCTGCAAGCAGGGATGCCATCCGCGCGCGATCTCCTGCAAACCACGCCCCAAGGACCTTATGCCGATCAGGGTTAGGCGGTCCTGGGGCTGCCGCCGCGTCCACGCCCATCGGCGTGATGCGGTCGACAAGTGGTTAAGTTCAATCTTACATAGCCATAGGATACATGGGGACCCACATCCACTAGGAGAGTATAAGGGGCTAAAAGAGACTGAAAAGACCTCTTACGAAAGAGCAAAACTGAATATATAATTTTGCCTTTTTAAAACAGAAGGTATTTGTGATAATTTAGCTTTAGGCCTCTTTCACAGTGCGACAACATTTAATGCAGAATAACTCATTGCAATGAAAAATCAATGCCCCATTCACAGTGCACACGTTGCGTTGGTGACTAACGCTGAACGTTAAGTGAAAGTACTGCATGCAGTGCGTTATACACGTTATTAGCTGCGTTGGACTGTTTGCACATGCTCAGTAATGACTTGGAATCATACTTTTCATTGCCTGTATGCTCTACTGTATGCGACCGTAACAGGGCATTAAATTTGTGTTGTGACTTGTTTGGGGCGTTGCGTTGTAATTTGCGTTGCGACTTTAACGTTGCATCAAAACACAATGTCCTACTGTGAAAGAGGCCTTAAAGGGGTTCTGTGGGGGTTTCTGAAGAGAAAAACTGCCACTTACCTTGGGCTTCTATGAGCCCCGTGCAGCGGTAATGTCCCACACCGTCCTGCTCCCATCCGCCGTTCCCCGCAGCCGGCACCGGGCTATTATTCGTCCGTCACACAGACGAATAATGCGCGCTACCGCGCCTCCGCTCGCGTCATCTGAGGCTTACTGCGCAGGCGCAGTACAACTGTTTCTTGCACTGCGCTTGCGCAGTAAGCTTCCGATGACGCAGGCGGAAGCGAGCAGGTGCGCGGCCACTGTAGCGCAGCCGCAGTTGGATCCCATGCCGCTTAGACCGGGGCCGGCGGCGGAGAACGGCAGATGGGAGGAGGACGGCGTGGGACATTACCGCTACACGGGGCTGATAGAAGCCCAAGGTAAGTGTCTGTTTTTCTCCTCCGCAACCCCCCACAGAACTCCTTTAAAGTATACCTGAGACAAGCTAGGGTAAAGGATTTTAACTTACCTGGGCTTCTTTCAGCCTCCTATAGTCTGTCAGCTCCTCTGTCTATCTGGTCCCCTCTGTTCTCCTGCAGTCATCCCGGTAAAGTCCCTGACTGAGTAAGTCAGGGACTAATGCGAATGCGCAGCCCTGGCTGCACGCCTCCTTGGTCATGTTCCATGGCCAGGAGTGTTCTGTGTCTATGCAGTTACAGTCCTTAATTAACTACACAAGCACAGAACATTCCCAGCAGTGGGGGCGTGATCAAGGAGGCATGCGGACAGGGCTGCACATGTGCAGTAGTCAGCAGCTATTGGGGCTGACTGCAGGAGAATGGAGGAGACCAGAGAGAGCTGACAGACTACAGGCAGCTGGATGAAGCCCAGGTAAGTATATATCCTCTTGCTCCCCACATGACACGTTTACCTTATCGCTCCCATATATGCAAAATAATGTCTTTCTGCCCCTGAAAGCCAGGCCCACATCCAGAACCGCTATCATAAAGGGAATTTATAGCTTATAATTTTCACTACAGTTCCTCTTTAAAGTGAACCTGAGATGAAAAGAAAAAAAAAAATCATACATACCTGGGGCTTCTTCCAGCCCTTTTCGGCCTGATCGCTCTCTCGGCACTATTATCTGCCTCCTGGGTCTTCCGTATTGGCTCCCGGTATCCTCAGCCAGTCAGTACATGCGCAGTGCAGCCGTGCACGCTCCCGTTTTGCTCCTGCGGCCAGGAGAGTACTGCACAGGCAGCTCCCAGCAACAGGAGCGAGGCGGGCGTGGCCGGGCTGCGCATGCACAGTAAACCCCGACTGACCGAAGAGACTGGGAGCCTTATGGCTATTCCAGGAGGCGGAGGACAGCTCAGAGGGAGCTTTTTTCTTTTCATGTCAGGTTCTCTTTAAAGCTGAATTATTGCAAATACCTTCTGAAGGCAAAATTATATTTTCCATAGCTGTGATTATTATAATAAAAAATAGAAAGTGCTGGTGATTAATCCAAATTAAAATATGTCTGGCCAGTGTAAGAACTGAAAAAGTCTGCACCTATGTATTAAGTAACAGTTCTGATCCTTTCTGCAACTCAGCAATCACTTGTTCTGCAATGCACACAGTGTCAGCAGGGTGTCTCTTGATCAGTGCTGCGTGCCTGCCTGTAAACTTGTGTAGCTGCCTGCAGGCATGTTCTGCCACCAACAGATGCTGCTCTCCTCCCATCACACGACTGGTCCTCACTGATCTGCGCTGAGCCAGCTTGTAGCAGCATCCGTTTTTACTGTCCTCCGACAACAAGTATCTCATCACAGCAGCACAGCTTTAACGCTGGGCCACTCCTCCCGGATTGCTGCAGAGACATTGCCTGGACGGATTTGACTGGGTCTGAGGCTTTTAATTCCTTCTCTTTCCCATCCGTAGAGGGAGGGCTGCTGCTCTCAGGTGCTGGGAGGCCTCCCTGCCCCATAGCCGCGTACTGGTCCTCCGGGGCAGGCAGGCAGGATGGTGTCCTGGATCATCTCCAGATTGGTGGTGTGAGTATAGCAAAGTGTGGGATGCTGCTGTATCCCCCCGCTGGCCCTATGCAAGCTAGGTCCATGTGGATGCTGCACTGTGACATGATGATGTGTCATGGCTGGATGGACGGGAGTGAGTGAGCTCACATGGTGCTGAGGATAATGGAGAGTATGTAAAGGTGCCAAGGAATGTCCCAGCTGCCTGCCTGCTGCCTGTCCATTCACCCGACTAAACACATTTATTATAGGCCCTTTGTGGATGCATTATGATAAAGGTGTCAAGTATGGGAGCACTGAATGCAGTAATAAAGCCTCGGGCTGCTTACTTCATGTGCTTATAGTTTATTGAAATGCTTGTAATGTTATAGGTATACTCAGTTGTTATTATTTATATGTACTTTGTCCTTCAAGTGTATTTTTTTTTTATCCCAGTAAAGTATTCAAGTAGGCATTCAGTTTATGATTACTAGCGGTTATGTTACATTTTGCAGCCTTCTGCTGTCTTCCTGACCTTCAGTGTCATGTGCTATCATGCTGCAGGACTTATTTGATAAAACCATGCCATGGCCTAGTTTACCTGAGTGTTTTCCACCAGCATTTCAGTGCTCTGTCTATATGGGCTAAAACTGCTGCCATGTGAAATCTACATTTATATAGCGGTGTTCCAGTACACACGGGACATGTTTTAGGGCATCACATTAGATGGCATCAAAGTAAAATGCAGCATTTTGTGTTTCATCAAAACAAGGAAAAACACATGTAAACATAGCCATATGCCTCATTGCACAAGTACATGGATATCTACAGCATACTGTTTTTAAAGTGAACTCAGAATGAGAGGGATATGGAGGCTACCACATTTATTTCCTTTAAAGTAATGCCAGTTGCCTGGCTGCCCTGCTGATCCTCTGTCTCTAATACATTCAGCCATATGTATATGCAATATACAATAACATTTGTAAAGCGCTTTTCTCCCATAGTTGTGTCTCAGATTAATACAGGGTTGCAGGCTGGGTTGTGTTACAGAGGAGATAGTCAGATGTTCATGAATGCCAGACTAAAGAGGTAGGTTTTCAGTTTAGACTTAAATGCTTCCAGGGATGGAGCTGTCCTGATTGGGTGTGGCAGGGAGTTCCAAAGTGTAGGGGCAGCATGACAAAAGGCTCTGTCTCCAAAGGTTTTGAGGTGGACTCTGGGGGTGACCATGGTGTTACGTCCTTTTGATCTAAGGTTGTGGGGGGTGTGATGCAGTTGCAACAAGTCCTTCAGGTATCCAGGGCCAAGATTGTGCAAGGATTTGAATGTCAGTAAGCCAATCTTAAACAGTATTCTCCATTTTTAGCCAGTGGAGTGAGCACAGGGTTGGTGTTATGTGGCAATGGCGGGGTTGGCTCGTTAACAGCCTTGCGGCGGCATTCTGTACTAGTTGGAGGCGGCGTAAGTCTTTCTTATGCAGCCCTGTGTAGAGGGCGTTGCAGTAGTCTAACCTTGATGTGATGAAGGCATGGACTAGGGTTGGAAGATCCTCTGAAGGAATTGGGTGTTTAATCTTTGCAATATTCCTTAGATGAAAGAAGGAATGTTTCACAACAGCTGATATTTGATTCCTGAAGCTTAATTTCCCATCAATCACTACTCCCAGGCTGCGCACACAGTCTGAGTTGTTCAGGTCTGAGCTCCCTATCCTTAGCGGTGTTGGTTGAGACTGGGGCTGCTTTGCTGTTGAGCCCTGGCCCTCGATAACAAGAACCTCAGTTTTGTCAGCATTAAGTTTTAGCCAATTAATATTCATCCACTCCTGAAGCTCAGCTAAGCATGAGTTTATTTGTGGAGTAGGGTCTGTGATGCCAGGTTTGAATGACAAATATAGCTGGGTGTCATCAGCATAGCAATGGTATGTCAGGCCATATACCCTGAACAAGCATGCAGCAGATCAGGTGTTTCTGACAATATTGTCAGATCTCACAAGATTAGCTGCATGCTTGTTTCTGGTGTAATTCAGACACTACTGCACCAAAATAAATCACTATGGCTGACAGGCAACTAGTATTGTTTAGCTTCCCTGGAGGTATGGTTATTTCCTGATTTTAGGGTCGTTTCTGAACGTTTCAGACCCTAAAACCAGGAACAAATCATGCCCCCAGAAATCCAGCAGCAACCCCTGCACTTACCTCCCTGGGCTCCAGCACTGCAATTTTACCTCCGTCCTCCAGGTGGCGCTTCAACTCTGTAGTGAGACGGTGATCTCAGCAGAGCCTCTGAGGACAGGAAGGAGAACGGCTACCAACCTCTGGATCCCCCGGGAGGTGAATAAAAACGCCCTCTGCGCTCCATTGTTCTGTATTAAACGCTCGGTGACTAGCCCGAGTGTAGCTTTGGGCTACCGCCAGGGAGGTTGAAAGGAAATTAATATGGTAGCCTCCATATCCCTCTCACCTTGGGTTCACTTTAAGACAATGCCTTGATTTAAACAACCGAAGGCTTTAAAATGCTTCCATAAATTCATACATGTGCTTCATTTACTTTTCTGGTATTTTTTTTTACACAATAATTAAGGTTAAGCATAAGGCTATGTTCATAGTGGATCTTGCATCCCCTGTACAAGCAGGAACACAACAGAACAGAAAGTCACACTGCACATGGTACGGTCGTTGCTTTGCATGCAGTCACTGTTAACATGCGCTTTGTATAGTAGCACACTGCATGCAGTGCTTGGGATACTGTGCTCCACTAGCTTGCACTGCACTGGCCACACTGGGAACATCTGATAGGGTCATCATTGCAGTGCCACTTTCCACAGTATGATGTATCCGTTAAAGAGGACCTGTACCAAAAGAAACGCCCCTTTAGGCCCTAAGGAGGGTGGGGGAAACCTCATTAGGATCCAGAGGTAAGTATCCCCTAAAGTTTAGGGGATACTTACCTCTGGATCCTAATGAGGCTTCCCCCACCCTCCTTACCCTCCGGGATCCAGCACTGGCAGCACCAGAACACCGGCAATGTAAATATTTACCTACCACGATCTAGCGCAGGCGCAGTAGCGGCTTTCCGATCAGGTTCAGGCGGAAAAAGCTGAGCCCAATCATCTATTTCGCCTGAACCCAATTGGAAAGCCGCTACTGCGCCTGCGCTAGACCATGGAAGGTAAATATTGCAGGCACGCCTCCGCCACAGTCAACATCCTTGTCAGCTGTAGTTTTCAGGAGAGCCAGTGTTGGATTCCTGAGGCTTAGGAGGATGGGGGAAGCCTCCCAAGCCTCAACATGGACATTACTTTACTTTAAAAATCAGTTGTCCTTTCAGTTATAACTGAGAGCAACTGATATAGTGTAAAAGGACAGGGCCCTTTTCCACTAGCAATCACAATCACAAATCACAAATGCCAGCGATTGCGATTGCGATTTTTCATTAATTCTGTTATGCGATTGCGATTTGTGATTTTCATTTGCATTGCATTATCATTGTAAAATTCGCTCCAGAAAGCGATTTGCGATTTCCAAATCGAATCACTGTAGTGGAAAATACTTCTTGTGATTTCTATGATAAAGTAACAACCCTAGCGATTTAAAAATCACTAGCGATTTGCGATTCAGCCCTAAGGATCCTTTTAAACTATATTGGTTGCTATCAGTTATAACTGAAAGGACACCTGATGTGCAGTCCAGTGTCCATGTTTCCCTTTGGCCTCTTTGACACTATACGCTGAAAAACTGCTTTTTCACAACGCACTGCAATGGAGAAAAAAAACCACATTAAAACAGAACGCATAGCAAAGCATTAAGTGTAAAGGGGCCTAAGGGGCCTTTTACACTATATCAGTTTCTGTAAGTTGTAACTGAAAGGGCAACTGATGTCCATTCCAGTGTCTATGTTTCCCTATGGCCTCTTTCACACTATACACTGAAAGACTGAAGCTTTTTTACAATGCACTGCTATGGAGAAAAAAAAAACACATGGAAATGCAACGCATTAAGTGTAAAAGGGCCCTTATGGCTCGCATGTTTACAGTGGGAATGAGGCATAGTTTCATTGCACTGTATGCCTCACTGTATGGTTGCAACACTACAGTGCGGTGTGAATTTTCAGCCACTTCGTCCAATTTGTGCTGCAATATGATTGCAGTACAACATACTCGATGTGAAAAGGCCCTAAAAGTAATGATGAAAACAAAAATGCAAAAACCTGTACTAACCCTTTAAATTGGTTCAATTAAAGGACAACTGAAGTGAGAAGAATATGGAGGCTGCCATATTTATTTTCTTTTAAACGATGCCAGTTGCCTAGCAGCCCTGTTGATCTAGTGTCTGAATAACACCAGAAACAAGCATACAGCTAATTTTGTCAGATCTGACAATAATGTCAGAAACGCCTGATCTGCTGCATGCTTGTTCAAGGTCTATGGCTAAAAGAGGCAGAGGATCAGCAGGATAGCCAGGCAACAGGTATTGCTTAAAGGGAAATAAATGTGGCAGCCTCCATATCCGTCTCGCTTCAGTTGAAGAGATGTTGTTTCATGTGTTGCTGTTTTGGTTTGCCTATAATAATTACCTTTTACACCACCTACTGGAATAAGTATGTGCATCATTTCCTATGTCTCAACCTCTTTTGGGATGTACCAGTTATTCATCTCAATTGCTTTAATTTGTACATTTTTAATGTTTGACACATTTCTTCAAATCCATGGAGTGGTAATGTATGTGTAAGCACACTAGGTGTAGATAGATGTTATCTGCCATGCATTCATAAGTCCCTGAGATGGAATCTGGTTAGGACAACAGCACAGTGATGGAGCTTATTGCCTATAAGATATTGCCAAGTGCTTCTGCTCTTGTAGTCGCTTTCAGCGATATAGTTACGGTATCTATTAAGCCTATTTATGTATATGGTTTGTTTGATCATTTGCTGAAAACTGAACTGACAAATATTTGAATATATAAAGTTAGCATATATAATCAACACTCATGGCAAAGATACAAGCAGTTCCAGACAAATCAAGTATGAGCGACACTGATCGCTAACAACCCTTCTTCGTGATTTCAATGTCAGTAGGCCGATCTTGAATAGGACCCTCCATTTTATAGGTAGCCAGTGAAGGGAGTGCAGGACTGGCGTTATGTGGCAGTGACGGGGTTGGTTGGTTGGTTAAGTCTGGCAGTAGTATTTTGTATCAGCCTAGGTGGTACAAGTCCTTTTTTGGAAGGTCAGTGTAAAGAGCATTGCAGTAGTCCAGTCGGGATGAAAGCATGAACCTAAGGTTGGTAGATCTTCTGAGGGGATGAGGTGCTTGATTTTTGGGATGTTCTTCAGGTGAAAATACGATTATTTCTCTACAGCAGAGATGAGAGTTCTAAAGTTTAAATCCTCATCAATTAGAACTCCCAGGCTACGCACATGATCAGAGCTGTGTAGATCCGTGCCTCCTATTCTCAGTGGTGAAGACTGCAAGTTAAGTTGTTTTGTTGTCATGTGCTGCCCTCCAATCAGGTCTTCAGTTTTATCTGCATTTAGTTTCAGCCAGTTGTAACTCATCCATTGCTGTAGTTTGCCTAAGCAGACGTTTATAGTTGGAGTTGGGTCTGTCATACCAGGATTGAAGGAAATATATAGCTGGGAGTCATCAGCATAGCAGTGGTATGTTAGGCCATGTTTTTGGATTAGTTTTCCAAGCGGTAACATGTAAATCATGAAGAGCAAGGGAGAAAGGATTGAGCCCTGGGGCACCCCATACTTAAGTGGTACATAGGTGGACAGGAAGGGCTCCATAGACACTTTTTGGGTTCTGCCGCACAAGAAGGATTGGAACCACTGAAGAACTATGCCATCAATGCCGCAGTATTCCTGTAGCCTGCTTATCAAGATGTCATGGTCAACTGTATCAAAGGCTGCAGAAAGGTCTAGCAGTATGAGGATGGAGCACTCTCCTCTGTCTCTTGCCATGAGCAGGTGGTTGCATATTTGGATGAGAGCAGTTTCAGTGGTGTGATGTTTCCTGAAGCCAGACTGGAATGGGTCATAACTGTTGTTTTGTAGGATTTTGGCTTCTAGCTGTAGGTATACAGCTTTTTCAATTAGCTTACCCAGAAATGGAAGGTTAGAGACAGGTCTGTAGCTGGCCATTGCATCTGGGTCCAGGGAGGGTTTTTTGAGGAGAGGCCTGATGATTGCTTCTAATGAGGTAACAGCTTGTAAACACTGCTTATGTTTTATACTATAAAAAGCAAAACCACCAGCCTACTCTGTTGTCAGGTGTAACTGCTGCCTGAGCAGTTCTGTGGAGAGTAACATTATTAGATGATCTTGGCTATGTACATACTTTGCATTACTCGTTGTTTCACTTTAACAATGAGTGCTGTACAGACATACTGCTCAGCTCCTAGCAGGCTGTACTGAGCTTTGGAGAGGGCTAGAGGGAGGACACACAAGTGGCACTTTGCTGTGGAAAATTCTTCCTGTATTGAAGAGGAGTTCCAGTGAAAATAATGTAATAAAAAAGTGCTTCATTTTTACAATAATTATGTATAAATGATTTAGTCAGTGTTTTCCCATTGTAAAATCTTTCTTTTTCCTGATTTGCATTCTGACATTTACCACATGGTGACGTTTTTACTGCTGGCAGGTGATGTCAGTGGAAGGAGATGCTGCTTGCTTTTTTGGCAGTTGGACCCAGCTGTAAACAGCTGTTATTTCCCATCCCACAATGCAATGAGGTTTACAGACAGGAAACTGTCAAGACCATTGTCCTGACATCACACTGTGGGAGGGGTTTCACCACAATATCAGCCATAAAGAGCCCCCTGATGATCCGTTTGTGAAAAGGAAAATATTTCTCATGAGAAAGGGGGTATCAGCTACTGATTGGGATGAAGATCAATTCTTGGTCACGGTTTCTTTTTAACAGTAGGCATAAGGTGAGATTGAAGCGTCCTGGCAGATCATCACAGGTGAGGCAGGCGGCATAAGAGAACCCATACATACTATGTACATACTATTGATTTATAGCCAAAGTGATCAGGAGCCGTCACTCAAGTAAAATCTAAAGTGTGTACATAGCTTAACCATTTAAGTAATATTCCACCTTTGTTAAGAAAACTTTCAGTTCAGCTCTATAAGCTGTTGAAAAGCTCTTGCTAATGCAATGCTATGGGGGATTTTTATTAAATCACATCCCTCAAGTGGGATCACACCCATAGCATTACATTAACAAACTTTATAAATCACAAAGTGTTCAGAAAAGCGCTCCTAGTGGGT
This sequence comes from Hyperolius riggenbachi, assembly GCF_040937935.1. Taxonomy (NCBI): domain Eukaryota; kingdom Metazoa; phylum Chordata; class Amphibia; order Anura; family Hyperoliidae; genus Hyperolius; species Hyperolius riggenbachi. The sequence goes on along the minus strand of NC_090648.1, from coordinate 344,665,444 downwards.
TCCAGGCCTTAGGAATCATTTTGTTTCACTTTATTTCAAATTGCTTAGTTGTATGTTTAAGTTTGAATGTTCAGATGCCCCACCCTGATAGGAGCAAACTCTATCAAGACTGGGAGTGTCAGAGTTTCCTTCCAGTCACTCCGTTTATGTAGGTGTGGGAAGCAAGCAAAAACAATTGCTCCTGCTTTGTGCAGGTACATTGCTCAGGCAAGATGAGGAACATACCGGGGGTATCTGTTCTGAAAACTAGTGCAATACAGAGTACCAAACTATTAAAGTAAATGAACTTAGCTTTACAGACAGTTTTAGAAATTCATAGCTAACATTACATTTCAACACATTTGTGCAGAACTGAAAAAGGTCATGTACCATGTGATTGTGCCCCAGTACAGTCAACCATTCATTTCCAATCAGAGGGTAGCTTTCATTATACAATGTTGTACCACTTAATCTTGATCAGACGCCTCTGGAACTAAAACAGCAAGGCGGAGAACTAGTGGCTGCAGTGGGACCCAGTGCTGGAATAGATAGACACCATCTCTACTGCTATGCTTGCTGATCTTTGGATCTATCAAAGACCTATAGGCGGCTGGGGGGGAGGAAAAGTGAGGGCTTGATAAGTCTGCTTGGGAGAGAGATGGTTTCATTGGGGGGGGGGGGGGGGGGGGGGGTAGTGAGTGATGGAGGAAGGGGGGGAGGTAGTGAGAACTACCTCACCTTTCAAGTCTCCCACTCTGCTCTTCTCATTTCTCTAATCTGTTGAGGGCGGGGCTGGTGCAGCTGCTTATCAGTAGTATTCTCTCCGGCATGCTCGTGCTCTTGGTACAGACACACAGGCCTGTGTGAGTGTGAGGTGGTGCTTCAGGGAAGGTCAGGAGGCGTGCATGGGGCACTGTATCCTGCACAGGGACGAAACTCTTTGGGTGGTGCCTAATGGGATGCTTGTAGGGGGAGCAGGTGAGTGAACTGTAGTGGGGCACTGTGCCCTGTACAGCCGGGTACATACAGCCTGTCTATGGGCCCTTACAGTAGCACGGGCGGTTGTGACTGCTGCAACCTCGGCTTCTACTCCTCTGCTTATGGTTCAGTCATGTATGAAACATAATGTATGAATAAAAGAAGTGAGCCACATAAATACGTGGCCTACAACAGGTACTCTAGGCTCACATACTTTTATTTTATGAACATTATTTCTGTTATGGCCTCACCCACTTTGTGCATTTCACTGGTTCTGCACAGGAGCCCACTGTTGGCTGTGTCCGCTACTGGCAGGACCACTGTACAACGCCAAGGAGGGGGAATCCTATCTGGCAGGAGGAGTAGGCTGCCAATATACAGTACCATGGAAGAGGGCAGCAGAAATGCAGACTCTGTTGAGCTAGTTAGCAGTAGTCCTGCTGTGTGTTTTTATTTTAGTCAGCTTTTAAAGCACACTAGAACTGTAAAAAAAAAGCTGAAAGGAGGAATAGAGAGGGCGCATCAGATCTCTGTGTGGAGAAACAACAGAAAAAGACGGCTGGGAGGGAAAAAAAAGCAAACAAAAAAATAAACAATTGCAATGTGGAATTGGACCTAAAGTAGAAAACTAAATTCACATTCCAGCAGATATTGCATCCCTGTGATTCTCTAGTATTAAATATAAAGATCCAAAACACCTGCTGCCCTGAAATATGCTATAAATTGCCATCTCTGGTACTGCAGAACAACCCTTGAATGCTGTGGAGGCTGAAGGCAATCATGCCACCACAATTCACCTGCTGAGAATGCATAGAGACAGTGGGTGAACGCCTGGCTGCATGGTTAATGGAAGCACAGATAGAGGTGTGTAGAGCAGCCCACATACTGATCAGAGGAGGTGCACATCAGGCTGGGGTAACACGCACCTCGTGTCCAGGGGGAAGCAGGGGGGCTCACCACAGATATAGCAGCAAGTCGCAGCTTGCAAATCTTTTACATGTGAGTCTCCATAATGTCTCCAGCTACCTTGCATGGGGAACCATACAGACCACAAGGCACCTATCCTGCCTTTGGGAGAATCACATCACATGGGCCTAACCAACAAAAGAGGAAAAAAGGGCACCACCATAGGCTCCCATTATAAAAGCCACAATTTGCGGCAATGGGAGGAAGTTTGAGTGCAGGGAGGCCCCTAATAAAATAGTGGGCCCGCTATGCAATGTGCAATTATTTGCATAACAGGAAGACTCAGTGACTGCTATTTTATTAAGTGCCTCCCTGCACCCAAATTCTTATTGCCGTAAATTACGGTTCTACGGCTGGGGGGGGGGGGGGTAGGTTTACTAACCACGTGGGGGTTAAAGGAGAGTGGGTTAGGGTTAGGCTGCTTAAAGGGAACCTGAGGTGAGAGGGATTTGGAGGCTGCCATATTTATTTCATTGTAAACAATGCCAGTTGCCTGGCAGCCCTGCTAATCTTCTGGCATAAGTAGTGTCTAAGTCAAAACCCTGGAACAAGCATATAGCTAATCCAATAAAACCTGAGTCAGAGTACCTGATCTGCATATACTTGTTCAGAGTCTATGGCTAAAAGTATTAGAGACACAGGATCAGGAGGACTACCAGGCAACTGGTACTGTTCAAAGTGTACCTGAGGTGAAAAGTGACATGATGAGATAAACATGTATATGTACAGTGCAAAAGATCTTAATAACCAGGTTGTTTTATTTGCTTTATTTTGCTGCATGAAAGAGTTAATTTCTAGGCATGGAAGTGACAGCTTCTGTCTAAGTACCTTGTCAGAAATATAGTGAACCTCACTGATAAGCAAATTACAGCCATAAAGGATTTCCTGGCAGCATACAACTTCTGAGAGAAGAGGGAGGTAAAATATATGAACTATTGACCTTTTTCTAACTCTGGGACATTTATTAGGCTGGCACTGAGCAGAGGCAACAAAACATTCAATCTACTTTGTAAATGTTTAAATATATAATAAAACCATGGGATATCTAAAAAGAATATTTTTAAAATACAATTGTTTATCTCATCAGAATATTTTGACCTAGGGTTCCCCTGCAGCCTCCATACCTCTTACCTCGGGTTCCCTTTAAATCATTCAGAACATTCTGACCAGCCAGCAATTGTAATTTCATTATAATTTGCTGATGGAAACCCAATAGAAATTTCACATCTGTTGAGTCTTTAAAATAAGTCTGAGATGACATAACTGGCTTATGCATTGATTGAGTGGAAGGATGTGCAGTATAGTGTGTTGATGTTAATTGCATACATGATTTCTGTTACAAATTGCTTTATTTTATAAATGCTTTACCCAGGCACTCAATTCCTGCATTCTTTTTTGCATTAAATTACACCATTTTTTTCTTACATATTTTACTTGCATTCCACTTATGTAAATGAGTTAATTTGAC